>NW_009637887.1:8214-14870 GCF_000690535.1 Cariama cristata | reverse complement strand
TCTACCAGGCATCTCCGGGGAAAGGCCTCCTGCCCTCCGCAAGCCTTTCCTGTAAGCTGCAATCACATTTCCCCTGAACGACCCCATCTCTAATTAAAGAAGCTCGGCTGTCTGAGGGGCTGCATGCGGATGCCAGAGCTATCCGCGACGGTGTCTGGTCCTGTCCTGCCCCTGGGCTGAGCCACTGCATCTCCCCGCAGCCACTGCGTGCCGGGGGTCACAGTGCTCTTCAAGCCTTTTTATCAGCTGTTCCAGTGCTTGAACAACCCCTCCTGGCAACAGCTCTTCATTCATTCCTCAGCCCATTTTTCCCTCCCTATGAGGCAGTAAAATACTTTACCTTTGGGGTTTTTTTTCGTTATTCGTCATAGACAACTCTGCAAACACCCTGAGTTCGGACTAGTCCTTTGCCATGTTTTTGGCAACCCGAGTCCCTCCCAGCCGCCTTTGTTCCTCAGAGTCAGTTTGTTTGCCGTAACTCGCACAATTTCTGGCAATAGTTTCACTAGACCGATTGCTGCCACTATATTTGTATTGAGTGTTGGGCAATAGCATGAGGAGACCTCATGTTTCTGAAACTAGCTATTTTTGGGACACGTGTGTAGCGATGCTTGGGCTGAGGTCAGCCATCCAGCCACGTGAACACACCGACATCCTGGAGACTCCTCTACCCTGTCCCACCTCGTGGGACATGCTCTGACACCCCAGTGGCCCAAACCTGTGCCAAAGGGCTCAGCTCATCAGCGCAGGTCACTTCACAGTGGGGACCTGCAGCAGCTGAGTCGGGGTCTTGTGCCCACCAGGTTCCCCTCACTCACATATATGGTCCACATCAAGCTCCCAGGACCTCCTTGATCTCCCAGGTGGTGGGATCATTCACAGGAGGAAAGTTGACAAGGTTTGGATGCCGAATTTATGAGGTCTCCACATGCAGCTGGGCACTGGGCACACTTTGCTAGGCATTGGAGATGATGTGGGTAGTGCTTGCTTGTTGGTCACGCCAAAAACCGCTGCTCCAGGAGGTGCCCATCCAGTGCTGCCTGCTTGCTGTCTCCCATCCCCATGTTACCCAACAGCACATGTGTGACCCTGCCTCCAAGCACGTTGCATGGACCATTCCCTCTCAACGCACCTCTGGTGGCATCCAGATGCCTCCAAGGGGATCAGCCAGGGCAGGGATATTGTCACCTCATCTCACACGGATCCACATCTCCAGCATGAGGGTCTACATCAGGCCAAGCTTTCTGCACCACGTGGGAGGGGGCCAGATCCCACCACATCAAAATGGGCACTGCTGATGGATGTTCCTACAGGTGGAAGGACAGAAGCCATCTCTTGGATCTCCCTCCCGCCCAGGCAGAGGGGATGGGAAAGGCCACTGGATCCAGCACAACGCTGATCTCGCCCAGGAGAGCCCTCGTCCCACAGGGCAGACTTCACCTTGGAGACCTGCAGCGTGTCGTGCTGTCAAATGCGGGACCCTGGAAGGAAGACCCAGGTCCAGAGGTCAAGGTGACAAGGGCTGTCCAGGCTGCTGCTGGCAGCAGACAGAGATGTCCAGGGGAGTTCATCGATCCTGACGGATGTCGATGCCCACCTGAGCTCCCCATGGGTGTGGAGCAGCTCTGCTCCAGGTGTCCACAGCACATCCAACATGGAGCATCCCCTGGGCCACTGCGCGGGGTTTTGGAGGCGGCGGCAGCGGCAGTGCAGGCGGCGGTGACTCATGGAGTGAGAACAGGCAGTTCTGCGGGACCGGCGAGCCCGGGGAGACAACAACAGTCTGAGATTTATTCCACAAAGCAGCCTGAAAACAAACCTGAGGAATGTTTATTATTTTTCCTATGTGGCAGGGAAATAAAGCACGATTGTCTTTCGCCTGGAAATGCTGGCATCTCCACACACAGTTCCTCTGCTGAGATAGCGTCCGCAGCTGGACACTCCCAGCCTTGAGTCAGGGCTGCCTCTCCATGGTCCACACCGCAGAGGAAGGAAGATTTATGGAGTGACTGAATCCCTGGGACGGAGCCCACTGGGAAAGGTCATCATGAGCCGCAGGAGCACCTGCCATGGATGTGGCCACTTGGGTTTTCTTTCCCTTCGACGCAGCCCCTAGGCTAAGAGTGATGGATGTACATCAAGGGGGGATGCTCGATGCTGCCCCCAGAGCCGTTTCCCCCCTGACCAGGGGAATGCATTGGTGGCACGAGGGGCCTGGGACCTGCGGTGCGGCTACTGCGTCAGGATGCTTGTGTCGAGTCCACACCTTGCACACTGGCTGCACCCCACCCTTGGCATCCTACCAGTCCACAGCTGCCCTCCCTTCCCTCCCCAGCCCCCTACACCCCTCCTGGCTCCAGCAAAGGTAACACTTGGGACATCATTGGTCAAACAGCACCCACCCCAGCCCAAATCCTCTGCAACAAGCAGGCAGTAGTGCTGGAGACACTGGGCAAGATGTTAGAGACTATGCAGACTAGGTCATATCCCCAAACAGCCCCCAGACAGCATAGATTCACCCCAAAACCCAGCTGGTCTCACCCTACGCCACATCTCATCCAGATGCTCTCTTTTGCTCTGCTAATACACCGCTTCCAAGAGATGCAAGCCTTTGCATCCCTTCCTGGGGTGCTGTTGCCCAATGGTACCAGCGCTGCACCCTCCTGGAGTACCATTCCCCAAAGCTGCACCCTCTCTTTCCCAGGATGAGGAATAGCAGCGCTGAGACTTGTATGAACAGGGTGTGCGTGGGGATGAGGTGCAAATACCGCTGGGAGAAGGGCCTTGGGAAGGGCAGGTGTTGGCAGCACTCAGATTAGCAGCCCATCAAGATGCTAACACGTCTACGTGCAGCCTCACCGGGCACCCAGGCTGGGAAAACAAAGGACAGGCTGTCCCAAAGGACAAACTGAAACCACTAAAATTTGGTGACAGGAAGATGGAGTCGTAAAACTCCCAGGTGGAGGAGACAAAGGACCGTGAGCCCATCAGCAGCGCTGCCACACTACGATTTCCAGAAGTGGGCAAGGAGGTAGAGAACAAAGACTGTGGGCAGTGCCAGTCTGTGCATGCCGACTGCAGCCGCCCCCAGCTCATGTTTTCCACATGCCGGCATCCCCTCGACAAGCCAGCCTGCAAGCCAGGCTGCTGCTGGCCGGGGTCCTTCTCTCCGATCTGGTCTTGCAAGTTTTTCCAGCTTTGACCTCAATCCTGCTGCAGTACGCACAGCCTCGGCAAGCTTGGGAGGGCTGGAGTCGGTCCCGCTCCCTGCCCTGTCTCTCAGGACCAGTCCTTTATAAATCAAGAACGTTTATTTAAAACAATTTTTAAAAAAAAAAAAAAACCAACCCTCACGTGGAGCTAGGGAAGCCCTGAGACAACAAACGAACATGAGTGTGATACTGAGCTTCAAAAGGGCAGGCAGAACCGGTCTGTGCCTCATAAAATAATGAGTGAGTATTAGGAAAAGATCCTTAAATACCACAGATAAAAAAAGCAAAAGCATCTGGCACAGACCATTTGCAAAGAACATCTCTTGCCTGAGAAAATTAATTGTTTTGTCAGGAAGAATTACTGGAAGAGGCCAATTAGAGCTGGGTTTTGGTTCGGAGCCTGGTCTGATGGCCCCAAAGATTAGCACCCACACGCATTTCAGTGTCCTGAGCAGTGTCACATCAGCTCTGGCACAGCATATGGAGCAATGTCTGGGAACCGCTGCGGGGCACAGAGATGTGTCCTGGTTTACATGGCCACCAGCCACCCTAGGAGGGGGTTCAGGATCTGTTCCTGAGCCCTAGGTGTACGGGATCCAGGGAGGCTGGACTGCTGTTGCACAGAAAGACGTCAGAGCAGAGAAGCAAAGTCCTTGAACCCTGGGATCCCATGGCTGGTCCATGGGGGACATCCTCTGAAGGGTCTGAGACACCAAACTGTGGCCCTGAGAGCTGGAGAGGACAGTGAGGAAAGACGAGTTTGCACCATGAAGGAGCAGCAGGATCATCCCTGGGGCACAGGCTCATGCTCAGAAGCATCATGTCTGGGAGCAGCCCATCACAACCTGCTCTGGTACCTGGGAGAAGATGCGCAGCTCCATCAGCAGAATGATTCTGGCAGGTCAGGACCATCCTGGTGCGGGGTCAGGTGCTGGAGCCAGGAGGAGGGTCACATCCCAAGCAGGTATGCTGGAAAAACAGCTTTAACCAAGAGTCTGCAATGAACAGCCCAGGGCTCTGTAACAAGGTCAGGGTCCCAGGGAACCCTTGGGGAGCAGCCCCCATCCTGCATTTTCTCCACTCCTTTTCTGCAAACCTCCTTTGCAGTTTGCCCCTTCTTTGACAGCCGCCGGTGCTGTCGGCTCTCAGTGCCCTCAGCCCCTCAGGCATAGCTGTCACCTCGCTGGGCAAACATCCCTGTGCGCTATCAGAAAATTACAGAGTAACTGAGATTAGAGGGGGCTTGTGGAGGTGTCCAGTCCAGCCCCACTCCCCCCGGCACAGCAGGTCCAACATGATGATGTTGGCTGGGACCATCTCCAGTTAAGACCTGAACATCTCCAAGAGCAGACGTCCCACCAACCGCTCTGTTCCCATGCTTGGTCACCCTCATGAGGGGAAAAAAAAAAAAAAATCCATCAGGAAAAATTCTGACAATTGCCTGTGCTGCAACTAGTAGCCATCACCTCTGGCCCTCCTGCTGCACCCCAGCAAGCCAAGGCTATCAGACCATGCTGGGCATGGAACGGTGCAGCCCCCTGAGTCCCTTCCCTGCTGCTCCCCTCCTCCTCCTCACCCCCATGGTCCTGCTACACCTCCCTGGTCAGTCTCCTGGCCAAAACAGACCCGTGCCCTGGTGTGGGGACAGGTGCCTGGAGGGAACATTCGCCCTCATGGTAGGTCCAGGTTGCAGGTGCCGTGATTCCCAGCAGCCTTCACCCTGCCTGCGTTGTGGGGGCTTCGGGCTCAGGGCCGAGGGGATCGCAGAGGTCTGCGAGGGCAGCATGGGAAATGGAAAAGGGCAGAGACAGGGAAAGCTTTGGAACAGCCCTTGCTCACGGAGACATCCATTCACGGCAGACGGCGACTCAAAGCATGAGTGAAACCAGACCCTGGTGGAGAGATAACAGCAAATTACAGTGAAACTGGAATTCAAACCACGGCTTGCTTGCTCTTGTCGGGGAAAAGAGCAGACAAAATAACAAAAGACCTACCACACACACACGGCCCCGGGCACCAGCCCCTTCCTGCTGGGCACTGCCCCAGAGGGCTCACCCTGGGCAGGAGTCAGGGCAGGGGGGATCGTGCCCAAAGTTGGATGGGGCTGGTGGCACCCAGGGATGCTTTTGTGGGGCTTCTTATGGTATGCAACCCCTGTGGAGCACTGCCAGCCTGGGGGCCAGGTGAGCATCCCACCCCACCCTGGGGGCTATGCACACCGGCCCCCATAGAGTGGGGAAAAGAGGAGTCTGAGCTCCCACACACTTTCCCAGCATTGCCCCTCACAGCAGGGCTCCAAATGGTGCCCAGGACCTTGCTTATTTAATTAATGGCCGGGATTTTTTTTTTTTTTGCAAAACCAGCTGCAGTCATGGAGTCTGAGCCCTGGCAAGACACATCCCTGGTGCTCCACAGGCCTGGCCATGGGGGTGACCTGAGGCAATTCCCTCTTCCAAGTTGCACCCCATAACTGTAAATATCTCTGCTTTGCCTCCTGCACAAGCGGGAGGCTGAGGGCCAAGCAGCGGGGAGCCAGGGTGCTGAGCACCACTGTCAGCAGGGAGCAAGCAGGAGCAAGGGTGCAAGCGGTTGAGGATGGCAGGGTGGGAGCTGGAGGCACATGGACGAGAAAGCCTGTCCTTCACCCCAACCTCAGCCTCGAGGCACTCAGGGACACAGCTCTGAGCTCGAGCTAGTCTTGGCCTTCCCGTTGCCTCAAGCTGGGATGGATGTCTGGCAGGGCCGTGGGGAAACTGGCTGCTCCCACCCAAAGCCCCATCAGAGAGCTCAAAATACCAGCAACCGCAGTGGCCATCAGGTCTCCAGCGCTGATGGCGCACCACAATCCCACTGCCGTGTCGGTTCCCCCACCAATACCCATCACGCTTGCAGAGGGCAATCAGGGACAAGCCCAGGGACAGCAAATCCACTCACGGACTTTGCGCCGAGAGAGGCAGAGCATCTGCTGTGGACGCATTGCCCTGAGCTGTGCATCACTGGCGGTTTTAGGTTCTTACGACACCGTTCAGGGCCGTGCATCCATGCCCAGCAGCCCCACACCCCAGCACAGCACCCACGTAGCAGAAGTCCAGGAGCAATGTACACCTTGCACAGCCTGTCACCCCCACCCCAGCAGTGACAGACCCCTGAAGAGAGCTGTACATCGGTGGTGGGTTCCCCTGCCTGGGCAGGTTTCTGGGCTGGGAAGCACCCATCACACCAACCTGGGAATAGGGCAGAGAGGAGGCTGCGAATTTGGGATTAGGGGGTGTAATCCTAGGACACCGGACCCCTGGGACAGAAAACATAAACTAGCCCCTGGTAAATTACATTGAGGAGGGGAGTCCCTCATCGCCCCTGACTCCCCAGGCTCCCAGAATTGGTAGGAGGCTGCTCCCCCGTGCCCATGGGCCCCTACGAGGGGATAGGGCAGATCCATGGGAT
>NW_009637887.1:3572-8137 GCF_000690535.1 Cariama cristata | reverse complement strand
GAAAGCAGACCATAAATCACTCCAGCCGTGATGGGAGCTGGATCCGGGCCATGACCATGGCAGCCCCTTCTGCTCCTCTTGCCAAAGGGAACAAGCAGGGCACGGGGGTGCTGGCTGCGCTGCTCCGAGACGCAATCCGTCTGCAATGTTGCTTGTCCAGCCAGGGGGCTGGGCAGCTGCAGTGTGTATTTTTATCAAACAGGGGGAAGGGTTATATTATTTAATTTTTTAAAAACATTTTTTTGCAGCACAGCAGGAAATAGTTGGGATAGTTACATACCTGGCAAGATGGCTGAGGAACCGAGGGCCAAGAAACATAGATCTGGCATCACCCAGAGCATCTGTTCTGTACACAGCTTGCAAGCATCCGGGGCTGCGTGTGTATCTCCATGCCTGACAGGGGGGCAATGGGTCACAGCGAGGACCCCCACGTATGGCCAACGCTTCGGGAACCGGTGGTGAACGGCCAGCATGCACTGGGTGGCTTGAGGTGAAGCACTGAGCTCCATCCACCCGGCAGAGAAGCATGGCTCTCCAGCGAGCTGCAAGCAAGCACAAAGAGCCCAAACACCTTCCCACCTCGGGGCCAGGTTCAGACACCCCCTCACGTCCCCAACACCTGGTTTATCTGCTGACCCACAGCCCAGGAAGGGACCAGGCTCTTCCACAGCCCACGGGGACTGCAGGAGAGAGGTCCAAAGCAGGAGATGCAGAGCCCTTGTGATTCCTCCTGTCCCAGCCAGGTGCTGGGACACTGCCACAGAGAATTTCACTGC
The DNA here is from genome assembly GCF_000690535.1 of Cariama cristata. Taxonomy (NCBI): domain Eukaryota; kingdom Metazoa; phylum Chordata; class Aves; order Cariamiformes; family Cariamidae; genus Cariama; species Cariama cristata. The sequence goes on along the minus strand of NW_009637887.1, from coordinate 7,361 downwards.
TCCTGCTGCCCACAGCCCACCAAGCCCCAGCACAGGATCTGGTGTTGGGTTGGTTTCTGGTGTTGGCAGTAACAGAGGTTGGATGAGGGACCTCCTGAGGTCTCTCCCACCCAGCCCTGCCATCGTTTGTCTCAGAGCCAAGGCACATTAAGCTCCGCTGTTTGTCCTGGACACCTCGTGATGAATCCCAGATCAGATATCCTTCTCCAAGACCTGCTGTGCCAGTCAGAGACTCACTGCTTGCAGACCAGAGCTGGTGAAGGTCACCTGGCTGTGGCATCAAGGGGTGACCTCCCTGCCTCAGCCTTGTGGCAGGACAGCTCCAGTGGAGAGCAGACCTGAGTACAGAGGAAGGCTGTCTCTGGTTTGGCCAAGGATGTGATGTCAAGAGACCAACCCTCAAAAGCAGGGATAGGATGAACCTGGAGAGACTCTCCTAGGGCCTTGGGCACAGAAGTCTCCTCTGACACTGGTACTCCATCGATCCCCAAATCCTAGTCCTACCAGCAGTTGTCCTTCCCTTGCTGAGGCTGATCAGACCAAGTGTCTCCTGACCCTGCTCTCCAGCCCCCATGGTGCTTCTCCAGCCCCACTCCTTTCCAGCACAGTCAGCCTGGCTGCATCTTCTTGCCTGACAGTTCCCTTTTATAGCACCTCCCTTAATGAGGTGGGTTGTGGTTTGGGATTTTTTTTTTATAAGATCATTTCTTTAATGTGTTAGAATTATTTTGAACTCTGAGTTGGTCCTTCAAGGCTTCTCACAGGGCTGTGGAGGCTGCAAATGCATGGTCTTCATTCAAGGGTGTTGAGGATTGCTCTTTGGGAACCGCATCTGCACACCAGCTATAACAGTCCCAGGTGATTCACGCTCCCTGCTGACCAGTGTGAAACAGCATCAAACATCTTCCTGCAGTCAAGAATCGGACACGTGCCTTTCCCACTCGCCTTTTCACTTGCTGCAGAAGGAGGTTCCCTGCCTTCCCCCTGTCCTGAAAGGCAGGTGCAGTGCTCCAAGGCACACGCATCCTTGTACATCGCCATCACCGGAGATGAACAGCAGAAACACAGGACCCACACAGGGTGACACATCCTCAAATACTTTCCCAGCTTACACCAGTTTGCAGTTCATGGACTTCCTGAGCCAAAGCTGAGCCTTTTTGTGATAATCCCTGGTGGATTTTTCTTCCGTGAACTTGAGCTGAACCCACATGAGCTCCTAGTTTACTTGTTCTCAAAGATAACCCACAGAGGAGATTTCTTCAGCCAGTGTTTGGAGTGCCATAAGACAAAAGCCCATCATCAGGTTTTTGAAAATTGGGGGTTTATCCACACACCCTTTGTCCAGACCTCCAGCCCACCCTAGGCGGAGCTCTCAGCCCGGCCGGGAGGACATCGGCTGCGCTCCTCACCCAACACCAAAGCAGAAAAAAAAAGTAACCAACCATCCATCCCAGACACAGCCACGGTCACATCTCCCCAGGACCACTGAGACCACCAGAGACCACCTGTGTCACCTTCCCTATAGACCCTTGAAAATATATCAGCCATCTCCAGCAGGTCGTGCTGCGTCTGCCCATGCACTCGTGTTACCCTATCTCTAACGATTTAATGTTGTTTCTGCTGTCTGGGCCCCTCCGTCTTGTTCTTGAGATAATTGCAGAGATTCCCATTTTGCCAGATTCTTAGCCTTTCTCTGAACTTACTCCCTCAAAGCTATTTCTGAAGGACCAGGCAGCTGCCCTGCGGTATCCTCCCTCGCACTTGCTTCCCGGGTGTTATTACGTAGCAGTTCTCAGCCCGTAGTCTTCGTTTTGCTGCTCTTCCTCCTTCCTTTTCCAAGACATTAATTGCACATCCTCTTCCAGCTGCAACTGTGAGTTAGGATAGACCTACCACTAGACTGCCTAACCAGGTCATTTGGATCAACATGGGTTGGAGAGCATTCAGACAAGGAGCTCAAGCCAGGAAATCCAAAGATGCAATCCTCCGGCAAAATCCTCCAAAGCTGAAATCCTCCAGCAAAGGAAAGGCAAGACTCAACAGCCAGGAGTGCTTGGTTGACGTCATCTCAACCACAAGAGAACACATCATCAAGCCCTAGGTCAGATGAACTCTCAGTCCATGGTCACTGTCACCCAAACCGTTGTCACCTTCTCAGCCCATTGCTCTCTGCTGGTCAACCCAGAGCCACAGCCACTTCTTTCTCTATCTTCTGTGCATGTTCGCTCAGAATATGTTACACCACCCATGTCTGGTGATGTGGTTCCAGTTGGAATTGGCAAAGCCCAGCTCAGGTTCAGCTCAGTTCAAGAAAAAAATAATGGTTTGACCTATTGACCTCTACTCCCTAAGGGAACCCCACAATCCTCATTTGGGCAGGACGGGCCCAAAGCAACCCAGTGATCCTCCATCTTCCCACCAAAGGTGAGCTGCTAGGCTCACAGCAGAGCTGGGATTCAGAGGCGTCCCTGCGAAAGGAAGGCCTGGGCTCCAGGAGATAATGCAAAAGCCTGAGGACACAATAAATAGGGGCAATTGGGTGCAGCAGCCCATCCTCCTTCCTGAATATCTATAGAGTTGGCAGCTGGTCGAGGGAATTACAAATTGCTTTTTAAGATTCAGATACCCGAATGCCACCTAAGTCCCGATGTAGACACAGTTGAGGTGGCTTGACCTCACCAACTGTCCAGAAGTGCTTTAGGTTCAACAAGATGGACCTCAACAGATAAGGCCCACACTACCCAGGGCTCACCACGCTGTTTGCTTGAGCTACAACCAGCCTCACTGAAAGCACCAAGTCATCTCTTACAAGTCACAAGAAAGCTTTTGTTTATTTATGGCCACTAATCCACTCATTAATTCCTGCTCCAGTGAAAGTTTGCACCTTATTACCGAGCTGAACTTTATTGACTCCAGCTTCCACCCCCTGGATCTCATCCAGCCTGTCCCTGATGCTTCCCAGGAGGTGGCAGTCACTTCCCAGGACATGGGCAAACCAGGGGCGTTTCAGGGATGAGATCTTGGAGCCGGGCTGAGTCTCAGGGGTGCAATCGGGGCAGTCAGGCTGGTGGCAGGGGAGGTGGTCGGGGGGATTTGCACCCAGCCATGGGGTTGTGGTCCACAGCCCTACCCGGAGTCCCAAGGACATGCTTCAGGATTTACACTGAGTGGCAGGGACGTGATCAGCAAGTCACGTTGCTTTTCGGGGCGGGAATGGGGAGCTCCTGGGGTGTGCCTGGGGAGGGACATCGAGTCACGAGGGTGCTGTCCCACGAGGGACGCTGAGTCACGGGGCTGAGGTCTGCTGAGATGTTCGGATGCGATGGAACTGCCTGTGGGCATGGGAGCAGGGAGGCGGGGGCGTGGGGTGCCCGGCTGTGGGAAGGGTTGCCAGGGAGGGGAGATGGGTGCAGGACATGGTGGGTGTGACGGGAGGCAGGGGTTGTATGGTGTGGGTGGGAGCTGAGCTGAGGGTGTGGGCTCTGGAGGTGTGTTGGACATGGCCAGGGTGGGAAGTGGCAGTCCCCAGTCAGGGGAAGAGAGGAGATGGCAATGGGGACAACAGGAGGGAGCAAGGGGGAAGGGGGAAAGGGCAGCTGGGGCAGACGTGGGAGTCAGGTCCATGGGCTGGGGGGGCGGACAGGGTCTGTTTGGGATGGGGAGGGTGAGAAATGGGAATGTCACCAGTGTGGGAGCACCGTGCCCCCATGATGTACTGATGTGGGACCGCTGTGCCCTGGGGGTGCAGGAGGGGTAGGAGCACCATACATTTGGGGTACAGGAGGGGCG
>NW_009637887.1:434-3497 GCF_000690535.1 Cariama cristata | reverse complement strand
GTGCCTGGGGATGTTCCGAGCACGGTGGGGACATCTTGCTGTGACCCAGCCCTGGGCAGCAGCCGTGGTCAGAGCCCTGCAGGGTGCCAGGCCACAGCCAGGGAACGTGGCAGGTGCCCAGGGGCTGCATGTGTCACGGGCAGTGTGGGTTGCAGGTGGGACGACAACCCTTCCCCGCCATGCGAGCAGTCATGAATCAGCCATGTGAGCTGCTCCCCCAGTCTGCCGGCCTGCTCCGTCGGTCTGATCTCCGGCCAGCTCTGCGCTGTGCCGTGCTGATTTATATCTCAGCTTTTTCTCGCTACCTGGTCATGAGCCATGCGGGCGTTAGGGGCCGGTGCGGATGGTTTAGTGACAGCAGCCCTGGCTGCCATCAATTACAGCAGCACTTGGATTTACAAACTGAGAAGTCAGGCAGGAGCCCAGCGATCTGGGGGGGCTCGTGGTGCTGAGCGGTGTGTGTTAGGGGCAAAATCCACTTGTCCCTGGGCACCAGAGGGGTGGGTTTTAGGCAGGGACTGGCCAGTTCAGGGACTGACGGACTCTGGCCATGTTTGGATGCTGGGAAAGGAAAACACTCCATCCTCTAAGCATGCAAGCAGGGAGCCGTCCCAGCCCGCTGCAGCACTGGTGTGCGGAACTCCACCAGCCGCCCTGTCCATCCTCCTGCCCGCCACCTCCTCGGCCACGGGGAGCTCACCCTCCTGCCTCTGCCTTCCCACGGGGGCTCTCCAGGTCCCACCCGGCTAATGCCCCCCAGGGTTTTCCTGCCCTGTTCTGTTCGTAGCCCAACTCTGCACCCTGCAGAGCACCCCACTTCAACAGGGCAAGTTCCTCCACCTTGCGGGGTTCAAATTCCCCACGGGATGGCTGACCTTGCTCCCTCAGGCTTGGGATGTGCAGCAGAGAGCTCAGAGGACCATGAGGGATCCCTTCCCAGAGCTGTGCATGCCTTGGGGTGCCCTGAGGACATTCCCTGGCACTGGCACCCTCCCCACACCACCAAGGAGGACTTGGAGTAGCAGAGGGTACAGAGAGGCAGCCCATGACCCTGACAGCCTTCACTGACCGTCACCGTGATTGTCACCAAAGTCCCCTGAGCCAGAAGCTGTCAAGGCCCCAGCTGGCCCCATCAAGCATCTGAACCTCTGCCTGACCAGGGGGCTGGAAAATACCCAAGTGCCAGGCTCTGAGCACCCATCAGTGTGCATATTTGGGACCAGAGAAGCACGTGCAAGCCCCTGCACAGCACGGAGCCACCCACGCAGCCCACGCAGCGTGCCCCAGCCCCTGCAGCACATTGTTCCTGCCCCTTCATCCTGTCTGAAGGCTACATGGAGAAGCTGGACTCTCAGCTGCTGATGAAGGCAGCATCGTGCTGCTCTGGGGGGGTCTTTTGGCCATCGTGGTACCCAGGACCTGCAGGGTCCCTGTCCCAAGGGGCTGTGTGGGGCAGAGCACTTCTGGGGCAGGGTGATGCACCAGGCTGTGGTGCTGGGGTGAGGGAAGCAGAGGGGAGGCACCTGGGAGGGCTGGCAAAGCCCAAGCTGAAAGGGTCGGATTGCTCCATCAACTCAGGGAACAGATGTGGGTGCCAAGGTAGCCCTGGCAGGGGAACAACTGGGCTCAGGCTGTTGTGTCTGCGGCTAACGGTGGCCGCCCAGCCACTCGTGCTCCCAGCCGCTGATGCCCACAGGACCCGCATGGAGCTGGAGCTGGATGAGCACAGGGCACTAACAGGGGTGCTTGCTGCAGCCTTCAGCCCACATCCCATCCCTCACCCCACGAGCACAGTCGTTGCACCTGCTGATGGCCTGGGATGCAGAGGTACGTGTGTGATGGATATCATCTCAAACCACCTGGACATGTCAGGGTGCCCACAAAAGCACAAGCCTCATGCACATGCCTCCCTCCGTGCTCTTGCTGGGAACCACCTGTCCATTGCTAACTGATGCCGCTGGGCTCATGCACGGCTGCGTGGGTAACCCAGCAAGGTCGTGGGACCCGGCATCCTGCAGCTCCACCCTGACAAAGAGGCTTAAGGACTTCCCACCAGCATCGGTTTGTCCAGGGGACAGCGTTAGTGCCACTCCGAGGGCCAAGGACATGCCAGGGACACCCTGCGCAAGCCCTAGGAAATGCAAGCCTACCCGCCCGGTGTATGGACTTTCACCACACACTTTACCCAGGGGTCTGGGACTGGCTTGGATGTGGGACCTCCAGGCAGGTTAGGAGGCAGACGACGTTGCTAGAGTTGGCAGAGCCCAGCCTGGAGATGCCTGGCCCTGCAGAGGATCCAAACCCAGCTCAGCCCTGGTCTTTCCCATCGCCTGTCCCAGCGCAGTGGTAGGTTTGAGGGCGAGGGACCCACCTAAGCTGCCCTTCCACCCCTGCAGCATCTTCTTGGTGAGGGAGGGCAGGTGAGGTCATGCCAGAGGTCTATGGGCTCAGGATGGTCAGCCAAGCCCCTGCCTCGGGGATGTGCATCCCTCCAGCCTCCCCATTCAGGGGTGATGGGGACACCTCACCAGAGTGGTTGCAGTGAGCTGGCCCAGCCCCAGCTCCAGCGTCCCAGCAGCTGGCACAGCCAGGGCACAGCCAGACCCCCTGTCCCCAGGCAGGGGACAAGGACAGCACCCCAAGGAACTGCACCGCAGCAGCAGGATGGTACGTGCCCAAGCGGGAGCCCTCCAGTGCCAGGTCACGTACCGGGACAAAGTCCAGCCTCAGCACCGGCACTGGCAATGGGGAAGCTCCAACCTGCCACAACCTCCTGCCACCCCTTGCAGGGGTCCCCGCCATCCCGCTGTGCATCCTCGAGGGACAGCCCGGGTCCTCTAACATTGGCACCAGCTCTGGTCCAAACCCCGGCTGGCCAGCGCTGGGTCAAAGCCAGCCCAGAGCCAGCCAGCCGAGGCCCGCCGTGACGCGGGGCGCAGAGCAAAGCTGTTTGCACAGCTGTGGACGGCACGGAGGAGCGAGCCAGCGCCGATGTTTGGAAAAGCACCGGCTAATTTGGGACTGGATTCGTGCAGGTCGAGGCTTGTGGAAGGGGCAACCCCG
>NW_009637887.1:0-243 GCF_000690535.1 Cariama cristata | reverse complement strand
GGGGGTGCGGGCGCGGCCCCGTCCCACCAGCCGCAGAGGGGACAAAGTGCCCACGGCCGGTGGCAGGAGCTGTCGCAGGGCTGCAGCCCTCCACGGACCCCATTTGAGAGCCGTCCGTGTGGCCTTGGCATGGGTGGGGACGATCCCTGCTTTCGTGGGTCTGACCCCTCACCGCCCACCCCAGCCCCACGCATTCCCTCTGCCACCCCCCGAGGGATGCTCCCAGGGTGCCACCGGGGGTGA
>NW_009637886.1:0-759 GCF_000690535.1 Cariama cristata | reverse complement strand
TGGTGTCGTCTGCAAACTGGCTGAGGGTGAACTTGATCCCTCATCTAGATCATTGATAAAGACATTAAACAGAACCAGCCCCAGTACCAAGCCCTGGGGAACACCACTTGTGACCGGGTGTCCTGATGAGGTCAAGCATAGACCCAATGATAAACAGCTTTGCTCTCTGCCTCTTCATGAAAGTCTTCTTTTGCAGCTTCTTTCCACTACAGTTTAATAAAATACCTTCCCACATCAAAAAAACCAATTAAGATACTCAAAACCTGATGGACATGGTCATGGCCAATCTGCTCTAGCCAACCCTGCTTGAGCAGAGGGTTTGGACTAGATGATCTCCGTATATCCTTCCAACACCATGGTTCTGATTTTCTAAGCACACAAGCTAATTGATACATGATGACAAAGAGAGAGAAGTATGAGATCTTCCTCTCATCGTATTTGATCCTGGAAAAGAACATACATGGGTAAACATTGCTTTATCCCTGCCCTGGGAAAACAGTTGATCTCTCTTTCAAGACTGTGGGCTTTTTGATGGGTTGTTGCCAGGGGACTCAGATGGGAGGTGATTATAATTAAGAAAAAATATGTAGGCTTTCATAAATTCAGGGAGTGAGGGACTCTGCATCCATTTGTTGCACTCTTTATTGTTCTTTTCCATTCAATGCAAGGCCGCAACTTCCCCAGAGTCCCAAAAGCCCAACAGCATTCAGAAAAGGTCCTGAGACGGCGTAAAAATCCCTCCAGAAGCCTGAAGCTGAG
>NW_009637885.1:0-5700 GCF_000690535.1 Cariama cristata | reverse complement strand
GGTAAGCGCCCGGCCGCAGGCTGGGCCCCGGGGAGCTGAGTCCGCCGGTTAACGCGGCCTGGCTCCGTGCAGGGCCGGTGGTAGCGCCAGGCAGGCCTTGCCGTGAGCGCTGGGGCCTTCGGCAGGGACTGAGGTATCGCCCTTGAGCACCTTGAGGCGGTCTCCCGGGAGGCCACAGCACATATTTGATCATTATACGGGAGGAGGTTGGTGGCAGCAGGTCTTGGTTGTGCGCTGTCTGCCCGGTGATCGGCTCTCGGCTCTTTCTCATGCTGGCGTGCTTTGGACTGTCCCCATCTCCTGCACAGTGCCGATCTGGGTTTATTTCAGTGGATTCAGTAGTTTGGCTGAGAAGCCCTTGATAAAAAGACACAGATACCGAACATACAAGAAATTATTGTCCTGGGATACTTCCTTTCATCTCTAGGCCAATACCCATAGGCACCGAGACCGTTGGTAGGTGCTGCCCAGCTGTACTCTTTTGTAGCTTTAGGCCGTAGGGCACCAAGATGTTGTTATGAGACCTGGTATGACCTGGTGGCACTTTTCCGTTACAGCTCTGGTTGTGTGTAGGGCTTGGCTTCTTTCAGGAGGTTTCTTCTGGTACGTGGTCATTTCTTCTTCTTATGCTTCATGAAATGGCCAGGTGCCAGAGTCCCTCGTGCTCAGCTGTACTCCCTCTGTGATCTGCTCTTGGCTGCTGGAGCTCATTTTAGTAGCCTCAGTAAGCTGTCCTGCTTGCTTGGCTTCAGATATGAGAATTGTTGCTATCTGAATACTAAAATCTCCGAGGCTGCATGGGACAACGGAGCATTTTGGAGATAAGTTCTCTGCTGGAAAAAGGAGAGGAATCACCCCAGGCTGCTCCGGTGGATGGGCAAGGTGCTACAGAGCTCTTGTCACCTGGAAAAGAGAGGAGGAGGACAAAAGGGGAACCCAGCTTTTGTGGGAGGTGGTAAATTCGCATCAGTTGTGGGTGTGGAATATTTCTGGCTCTGGGAACTCAGATTATGATCTCTGACATTCATGACGTTTTTTCCATGTCCTCATATGGGAAGTTCCCTATGCAGCTTTGCTGCTTCTTTTCCCTTCCTCATTCTGTGGATGTCGCTGTGCTGAGGCAAGTTTGACACATTTTCCTCCCTATTCCCAGACCTACTGCTCATAGAAAGGACTGTACAAGGCAGAGGCAGCACATGATGGACTTGGGCCACTGCTGCTGAGTTCTGACTTGGGCTTTCAGAGAATTTATCTTTGCAGAAGCTTACCAGCCTTAGCCAGTGCAGAAATGAACATGGGAAAATCCCAAACCTATCAGGGCTATCTACTGCTAACACATTGCTGAACATAAATTGTGACACTCAACACTTCCTCTGTTAACTCTTGGTAGAAATTGGTTTCCTTTCCTGAAATCTGCTGTGCTTGGCTCTCTGAGACACGCAAGCCACTGCTTAGATACCAATTTTCACTTCCCTCTTTCCTTTTCAAGCTTTGTAGAACTGATTTTCCTTTGCCAGCAAAATCTTGGATGTTTAGTCATAGCCGACTAAAACTCCAAGCTAATGTAAGGTAAGGATGTTGGTATAATTGCTGGGTGTCTTTCCACAGCCGAAGTCATCAGCAACAATATTTCTGATTTATCCAATCATCCCTGGGATCACAAGATATGAGCTGGTGCTTTGGGAGGCACTGACTCGAATTCCTTCCAAATTCGAGATTCCTCCTGGCTTGGTTGCTGCCCCATAATTGAAGGCATTGGCATGGCAGCAGTCGCATCAGACGTGTGAGTTGAGGCTCCCTCCCACCTTGGGCGGGCAGTGTACCGGTACGGACACAGTGAAGTGCTGTGGCACAAAGACATTTGTGTTGCAAGTCAGCTGCAGCAAATGAATTATTAATTCATTTCCTGGCTGGCTTCGCAACAGCATGTTGCATGGTCACTTCTGTTCATCTGCGCTCCTGAATTCAGGTCTCCTTCCTCTCCAGGCTGCTCCAGCTTAGAGGACCGTGTTCTTCTCCTGGAAGAAAGGGTGTTCTCCCCACACGGAGTACATTATTGGGGCATTAATTCTCCTTTTCTTCCTCTTTAGTTCAAACGAAAGTCGGATATGGCTGTGAAGGAAAGATGTGTTAAAGGGAAAAAGGATGTCGAAACACAGAGATCGTGCTTTCTAGGGTGCCATAGTAGGTGCTGCTCACCTGGCTTCTGGTTAGAATGTTCTTTTTTAACTAGCTGACGGTTTTGTGCGCGACACCTGCGTGTTCTGAAGACCAGCAGTTGGAAGAAGAAGTGGTGATGTGCCCAGGATGTAGCAGATGCCCTGAGAATGTACCCAGATCATATGCAACCATTGTGGTCACTTCTTTATCAGGAGTGTGGAAGAAGAGTGCCCTATTTAGCCAGGGATTCTTTCCATAAAAAATAGTTGTATAGGATGGTATTGTTTTTCCTCCTCAGGAATCATTGCCTAAAACAGGAAGCTGTTTATTTAGGTGATCCATATTTTACCAGCTGGTGTACAAAGAGCAGTGCTATCTGAACTGACCTTTCCTGGGGTTCATTTCCCTCTTGCCCAGCAGGTAGGATTTGTGCTAAGGTGACCTTTGCTAAAGGGACAGTAAGGTTAAGATTATACATTTCCAGAGTAACTCAGCATTAAGTAGCTCAAAATGTGGGATGAGAGTTTTCAGTGACTCCTCTTCCTCTACCCATGCAGTGTGCAGGTGTGTTTTTCCAATGAGCTTAGCATACTGAATGGACTTTGGGAGTTGAGGTTTCTTAAAACTCTAAGGTTTCTTCATGCTTGAGAATCCTGCTCTAAGCTCATTTTAAAATCTCTGCCTGTAGGAACTGTGCTGAGTTTGGCTGAAGAATCTGTTTTCCTGGCCAGTGCAGTAGCATTCATGATCTAGAATTTTCTAAAGGGCTCTCTGTGTGTGGCCTTCTCAAGATTGCCTAGACATTTATTGATGTGATTCCCCTCACCCTCCAAATGCATTGTATTTGGACACTCCATTCCACTTGCAGCATGTTTGTATCATGTATTGGGAACTGGCAAGTGTTTATGTTCAACGCAAGAGTTAGGTAACTGTTCACTGTTGAACACTGGGTTAGAAACAATGGTGGCCGGCCTATATTATTTCTCTGCCAACTGTAATTCTTAAAATGGAGAAGGGACCTGATACGCCTTGAATGTGAGAATTCGTCACCCAGAACAAATCTGTGGCTCAACATGTGTTTTGTTTTTCTTCTGCTTCTCTCACTTCTGATGAGGTTTCAGAAAAGTCCGTTTCAATTGTGCATTTTTCTCTCTGGGCCCATTTGTCGTGTTGCTCTCAGTGAGTGTCATATACCCACGATCTTTCTGCATGATTCCAGAGAGAGGGCAATGTCAGTGTTTTGAGAGGGGACGTCTGAAGAGCAAAATGAAGCAGGCTATTTTATGTCATGGGTTTACAGAACCATATCGTGATTTTTGTGGCTGCATTGGTCTCTTCTCCCTGGTAACTAGCGATAGGACGAGAGGAAATGGTCTCAAGTTGCGCCAGGGGAGGTTCAGGCTCGACATTAGAAAGAACTTCTTCACTGTTAGAGTTGTTAGGCATTGGAATGGGCTCCCCAGGGAGGTGGTGGAGTCATCGTCCCTGGAGATGTTCAAAAAGCGTTTAGATGTGGCACTTCAAGACATGGTTTAGTGGGCAGGGTGGCATCAGGTATACGGTTGGACTTGATGATCTTTGAGGTCTCTTCCAACCATAATGATTCTATGATTCTATTTCCTCTCATACAAATTCTCTTGAGATGCAGTCGCAGAGTTTGTGTTTGTGTGTGTGTCAGGGAGGTGGATCTACGCAACGCACTTTGAAAATGTCATCAGTAAAGTTACGTAAATTTGTTCTCAAGGTTGGAAAATACATTAGGGTTGAGTTTAATTTTCTCTTGTCTTTCCAGAAGCTCAAGATTTCTATCAGTTTGCTTGAGGGATTGTGCATGCAGGTGTCACTTTGATGGACAATGTGCGTGGTCCCTGGGCCAGGTAGGCAGACTGGCTTCTCTCCGTTCTGTCAAAGCAGAACTTCGCTAGGAGGGAAAATGATGTCCTGTGCCATGCAGGAGGACTTTTTGGTGGAGGGGGTGTGTGTGTTGAAGGGTATGACAACCAGGAGCAGTACAGGTGTATTGTGCTTGTTTGAAGAGCAAGTTAACAGCAATTAGCAATGTTTGTAGCCACAATGCAGAGAGCTGGTTTTGAAAGTGTCTCTGTGGTGGCTGCTTTACCTGGAAGGAGGTATAGAGGGGTCATGGCCACACACACACAGACAGAGGTGCCATTTAGAGGGTTAGGGAGGAGTGGAGTGCTTCTGGCCACCTTGTGCTGCTGAGGCTCTCTCCTGTCTGGCAGGTGTTGTCATGGTATGGACCAGTCTTTGCACATTCGACCCAGTCCATGTGCTCTTGTTCCTCTCCATCTTCTGCTGCCCATCTCTGCTGGGTGTCCAGAGCTGGAGGCTCACTGGAGCCAGGCTCCCCAGCCATACCAGGAGTGATTTTCATCAGCTCCTCTGTGATGAAGTGAGGGTAATAAGGAAGGGTAGTAACCCAGCCCACGGCACAGATCCATCCCTTGTGGCCTTGGATGCTGAGGTGAACTAGAGGGTTAGTGATACATCGCTGTCCTGAGCACAGAAGGTCATGTGCTACAGGAAACTCCACCACAGCCTCCTCCAGGCTGGTTCCTACCCTTACCTGGATGTATGCTGTCTTCAGATCTTATTTTACTAAACTCGAAGCAGTGCTCCTTGTCACTTCATATTATGCCAACCAGCTCCACAGCCAGTTCAGCACGGTGCTGCCAGCGGCCATGTCTGCAGGCACGGTCCTAACAAATATTGAGGAGACCTCAGCCTCAGCTTGCACCCTTTGTATCTGTTTATTCCCGAAGGAACAGGCAGTTGGGAAGGCTGCTTTGCCTTAGGGATATTTTTGGTTTGAGGGTTAACATGCTAAGGTGGGTCGGGGGAAGGCTACGAGTTCTCTCGGGATAGCTTTGTAGTGCTGGAGCAGGCTGAGAACCAGATCTAGCAGAGTTTGCATCTGTACCTGGCAGATGGGATTGTGGCACACACGATTTGTAGTCTGTGCATTGCTTCCCTGTTAAGAAAATATTTTATTCTTTACAGACTCAAAAAAGCCCAAGTACAAACTGATGTGACTGCAGTGTGAATGAGGGACTGACAGAGAGTGCGTGCCGGTATGGTAATTTGGGTGCACCTCAGGGGGTTGTTAAGGGGCTGAAATGGATGATTTCAAGCAAATTCTCATGGTCAGGCGAAGTCATTAATGAGAGAAGAAAAACCGAAATAGTTAAACTGTGCAGTCGGTTTTTTTCCCTTTATCTCTGTGGGTTTTTTGCACTTACCACTTACGGAGAAAACAGACGAAGCAGTTTCGTTTTCCATCTCCGACAAGAACGGTGTGATGTAACACTGCCTGATAACCGCAGCGATGCCATGCTGCGAGTCACGGAGTTGTTCTTGGTTTTCTGTAAATGTGACACTGTCACTTGTGGAATGCGGCAAAAGCGGCTGCTGTGTACCTGCTGCCTCCCGCTGCCTTCTCCCCGTTCCCCCCTTCCCTTTCCCCGTAAGTTAGCGATGGCCCGGGCCCCGCCGTGTTTCACAGCAGGGCTGAAGAGCTTC
>NW_009637884.1:0-478 GCF_000690535.1 Cariama cristata | reverse complement strand
TTGTTAGCCTTAACCCAAAACCTCTGCTTCCTCCGACGCCTGACCATCAGATGCTGGAGGACAAAATATTCTGTCAAGGAAGGCAATGGCATTCGGGAGCTGTTTCACCAGCGCCGAGCTCAGGAGCGGCGTAAGATGCTCTTCCCCAGGAATGCAAACAACGTTACGTGACAAAAACGTGTGCGTGTCCGCGTACAGCCCCGTGCGTGTTTATGCGTGGGTATCTATAGGATACATACGTGACAAACCCAATAACCAGCGACGCACTGTGCGTTCGCTGCAGAATTTTATAAGGTCTTTATTGTTCCTCTTCTGACAAAAAAAAAAAAAACGGGGGGGGGTCTTGGCTGGAGTTCGTTGGGTTTTTCTTTTCTTTCTGGGATTCCCGACTAGGGTCTCAATGCAACTCTGGATCCTCGGTCACAAATATAAGCAATCCTCGAATAATTGCTTACACATGCAGCGGTAAAACGCGTCG
>NW_009637883.1:30599-67408 GCF_000690535.1 Cariama cristata | reverse complement strand
TTATTGTTATTATATGTATTACAGCCTTGCCTGAAAGTTTGCATAGGCAAAGGCTAGGAGTTAGAAATGCTATAGCAGAGGGACTGAGGCACAGTGAAATCAAACGATTTGCCCTGGGACACACAGGAGGTTGGTGGCAGAGCTGGGAAATGAGCTCAGCTTTCCTGAGACCCAAACCAGCCTCTTTAAACCAGGTCTAACTACAGCATTTTTAAGGTGTCTGTCACACTGGCATCCAAGCTCCTGTCCCAAGAGCCCAACCTGCGTGTAAACCACTGTGCTCTGGAAGCTGTTCTTTATCCTTCTTCCAGTAAATGCAAAAACCTTATTAGTAAGAGCGGGAGAAATGGTTGCAGAAATGCATTTGCTGGTAACTTTCACTCTCTAGCTCATATTGTTAACACACCCAGCTCCAAATGCTGGATGGCAGATGGAAATACTCATTGGCCTGATGGATTTATGGATGTCTGAATCCTTGTGGCAGTACGTACTGCCTTCAGAACAACATTTTCTTCACAGTAAGCCAAGTCCTGGTGCAGTTGTTGGAAGTTTTGCCACTAACTTTAATGGGATCAGGATTTGGATTTGTGTCTGCAGATACAAAATAACCAGAAAATTTGGAAAGCAAGAGTTGAATTAAATGGGGTGAGACTGAGGAAAAAGAGAGAGAAAAATTGAAGCTCTGGTCAGATTTAGGATCGAGTTTTGCCCCATCTCTGTGTCTCCTTGTTCTGAAGGAGGTAATCCCACCACCATGTAGATGGTATGAGCAGATCAGCGTTTGACCCAGGAAGAAATGTTTTTTCATCTCCAGGCGAGCAGCTGTAACCTCAGCCCGTACCACTGGTGACCAAAAGCTGTTACTTCTGTGGCATTTGCCTGGTGTGCTGCATGAAGCCAGGTGTTGTTCTCTGCCTGGTTTCCAGCAGATAATTCTCTACACCATATAAAAATTCTTAAATCCGAGTGTAAGGTGGCCACTCTGCTGTATATAGCAGGGCACTGAACTGAACGGGGGACTTAGGCTGAAGAACAGTCCAAACACTTTCACTGAAATCAATCTGTAGAAGAGACAAGAGGTAGGAGCAGGGACAATTAACCAAAGAGTTTTAGGTGAGACAAGCCCAGGCTTGAACACCCCTGTGACACAGACCCCAGGACATGTCAGCAGTCCTCTTTTTTCTGTTGCTTCCTCACCTGAAAGAGTTGGCCTGAGAGGTATTGCTTACTGCAAGCATTTCTGGTTGGGCAAATACGAAGAAGCACAAGACGTTTCAGACAATTGAGTCTTCTGGGGTGATGTCTAGCATATTTGGTATAAAAGCATGGTTATAAAACTCAGAACAACCTAGATGGGTACCCTGGTGGCAGGCAGGGAGGGGAGGACGTGTGTGCTTACACTACCATAGAATAGCAGCACTAACACACAACAAGCAGAGGCTGGAGATGTCCAACTGGTCCCAGAGGTCTGTGCTCAGTTGTGGCGAGTGACGCTGTTTCCAGGCTGAGAAGTGAAAGGATGCATGTGGCGAATTGGCCTTTTATGACACGCAATGCTTGTTTTAACTCTTTTGCTGGTGATGGGGGTTTATGTGACACAATACCGCAGCATGTAAAGGTGGGCTTTGCAGTCAAAGCAAGCCAATAGCAGCTGATAACATCTGGACTCAGGTCCTGACATTGCCTTGGTGATTTTGAGGCTGCTCTGAAACCACCAGGAAAGCTACAGATGCATTTGATGGGGCAAGGGTGATGTGTCACCTCCATCCCCTCCCAGGGAAGATGAACACTTTACCTAAAAACTGTTTCATGAGCTGAAGCAAAGACCATCTACCAAGTTCACTGAGCATCTTCAATCTAGCTAGAGAGGAAAAACCCATTGAGCACAAGTCTTTTCACAGCTCTGCCTTGAAAGGGAAGATGAAATCCTTCCTCTTGAGCTGCTTGGCTCGGCCAGCTCCAGCTGTGAGCTCGCAGCTGCTCTCCTCCCCGGGCAGAGCGAGATAGCAATGTGGAAATCACCGCCAGTGGCTGATTACACAAGGCAGGTGTGATGCCAAGAACATCGTCACCCGCTTCGCTTGCCAAGTACCTGGATGCAGCATGAACAATAGCATCCTGCAGATAGCTCCGTCGGCCGATGAGCACATTCCCCTTGGAGATAGGATGACTGAACATGCAAACTAATGTGCCTGTGAGCCTTTCATGTGCAGAGCTGTAACAGATGTTTAAAGATCATCCTCTGGCACTGGGAAAGTGTCTACGAGGCCCTGGATAGGAGTTTTCTTGGCACACTTTTTTTTTCAGATGAACTGAAGGGTGAAAGTTCCTGTTAGTGATTATTTTCTGTCTGTGAGCAAAGGGCTTAAGATGAGTGTCCCAGCTCATGTATCAGGGAATGCCAACCAGATAAATGCAGCTTTCCTCTTCCCTGTGGGTTCCTATCTCTCAGCAAGCTTTACAAAGATCCATAAGACATCCTTTTTGGTGACACCAGCAATTAAAAACCTGCAGCTGGAAGCACCTCACACTTTCCCTGAGAGTGCTCCAAACAAACGTGAATCACAGGTGATGCCCACAAGAATCTCAGCCCACAATAATAGGCATTTATGCAGAAATTATGTTGAAGCTGAGAAAACGCTGAGGAAAAAATGCTGATGTGAGTATGTTCCCCAGACCCTAGACATTTCGAATTGCAGGGTTACGGACCCCATTGCGTATGGTGGTCAGTCTCTTCAGTAAGACTTCTCCAGCTTGGCCACTTCCTTCTCCTCAATAGCTAAGGAAGAGTTATTGCAAACTTGTCTCCTGGTGTCTTGATGTTAATTCAGCCCTTGTGATAACTAGACTCTTGCCAACACCACATGAGCGTGAAGCTTTGCATCTCCCTGCTATTCCCTGCCACCAGAGCCCTGGGTTTGTTTTGGGATGCAGTGATGGTGGGCATGGGCGCAGGCAGCTCAGCACGTGGATGGCCTTTGGGGCATGACTGGAGGATGCAGCTCCTGTCTCAGTGCTCCATTCAGTAGGATCTATCCTCAGAGCTCATCAGAAGACCATGGCTCTGCCCTGATATGTAAGTGAGGGCAGAGCATGTGAGGACCGCCATTATGTGATGCTGGTGGCCACAGATAGCAACAGCAGGCCACCCAAGCTTTAGAAAACACAGCCACTTATTTGAGCACCTCAAGGGTGCATCCTACTGATGCTGGGTGATGAGCTCATTGCAAATCTGGCCTGATGTTCTTCTGACTCTGTTCTCCATGTGCAGAGGGGGGATGCCCACAGCTCCCTTCTTTAATCTTGTACGTCTCCTTGCATGCTCCCCAGTGTATGGGCTCTCTCCAGCTGTGGGTATATTTGATTTGCAAGTTGCTGAGGCTTTAAAGTTCCTATTTGGAATTTCCACTGAATAGTCAAATGCCTGGCACAAGCAATCAGGATCACATCTCACCGAAGTCAGTATTCCTGCTATGAAACCCTATAGCAACAATTTAAGCTGTCTTACTGAGGACTGCCCATCCCACCATGAAATAATGCCTGCAGGGCACCAGCACATTTTGCAAAACCTACTGGGGGCAAGTCCTGTTCAATCAATGAGGACTTTTTTGTAGGGCAGCTAAAACGTCTTCAACTCACTCCATGGGTTTGGCTAGCTTACTGTGGAGTTACCTACCTTTAAACAAGAAGGACCATTTATCCTTAGGGTCGGATCTAGAGCCACTGCAAAGCACTAGGACCCTTTTAACTGATTCCCACAGACCTGGGAATAGACGCCTAGTGACTGCTGCAAAAATTTAGACCTTCTTTTTCATGCTGTTGTTGAGTAGAGACAGAGAAGACAGAGACATAGATAAATAAGGCATAAAAGACATTTTTCTAGTATAGATTGGAACATCATGGGAAAAATCCACCCACTCTCTCTTCTTCATTTATCAGTGGTGTGTTTAAACACCGGCTTTTAGTAAAGGGATATTTCACCATTAAGTTGTAAGATGAAACCTAGCATTCAATGGCCATCAAAGTTAAAGCCAGTTTTGCCCCAGGTGTCAAAAGAAGGACAGAGCCCCAAAAGAGGCTTTTACAACTTCTAATAAAAACTAGAGGCAGTTGCTCCCAGTTTGTGTCAGTAAAACAGTGATTTCTGTCCCACTCTTCGGGATTTTGTTTTTAACAATGAGGCTGTAACATTGTAAGTTTGTTTGCAGCCTCATTGAACACGGAGTTTAATTCATTAATGTTTATAAAGTGCTTTAAGATCTGCAGCTGGATAAGTGCTAAGTAGTCTCATTGCTGTAATACAGATGAATTTGCTTATCTCTCATGTAAATCAGCTTAAAACATTACCCTGAAATTAACAGCTCCGAGGTTAACAATAGGCTCAACCACACACTAAACTGTAGCACTTATCATATCACAACATTACCCTTATTAATTACACGCCTTGCTGTGGTTTTTGGACCAAAATCAGCTACACTTCAGATACGGGCAGCCGGACAGCGCCGGGCGGAAAGCGTTTGTAACTGCACAACACATATGTTAATCGTGAAATTAAACAGATGGCCCAGTCACTCATCAGTGAAAGTCCACCAGGGGCTGTAAGAAAGAAGGAGATTTCCTATGTAACATAACAATTTGGACATCAGAAGGTTTCGAGTTACAAGATTTTTCTTTATCCTCCACCTGAAACTTTTAAGGGGTAACGTCAGGGAATTTCATCCGGACTTCAGATACTAATCTAGTTTTATGCTGTTTTGATCTGTCTGTTGAGAGCTGGCAGCCAGCTCCGCCGACTCCACGTAAGTGTACACCGTGCAGCAGATGGACCGGCCCTTTGCAGCCACCGAGATGTGTCTGGAGCTTGCAAATCCCCCGTCTCCAGAAATCCTCACATTTGATGAGCTCGTAAAAGAGCTAGACCCAGCACTCACTGCATCATGAACCGGCAGGACAGGTTTAGGGGCTGAGATGCAGGGGATAGGGAGCAAGTATTCACTTGTTGCTCATTGGCACAACTCCGCTGAAGCCAAGAGTGTCAGATCTAACATTAAACCTGGTTTCAGGCCGTGTAACTGCTAAGCTCACATCAAACTCACTCTGCAAGTTTGCTTACTCTAAGCGGCATGCACAAGTAATACCTACTGCAGGATTGCCTGGCGTAAGACCCTAAAAACAGGATAATGGGCCCAATTAAGATTAAAAGTCAATTTATGTCTGAATTCTGCATCCTTCTTCACTTATAGACAGGAAAAGGGATGATTATCAATATTTTTAAATGCATTTCTGGCAATGGTTAGAAGTTCTAACCAAAGTCAGGGCTCTGATGCACACATGCACGGTAGAGACAGCTTGTACACAGAATGATTTACAATCTAAGAGGACACCAAAGAGAGACTAAATGAAAGGAAGAAAGGGTTATTATCCTCAGAGCACCTAGAGTCAATCTTCTGGTGGTATTTAAATGCCTACTGGTGTTTTCAGATCTTGACATCTAATTCCCTTTGAAAACCTGTTCCAGATTTACAGAAGTGGTCAGCTCTCCCAACTGGAGATACATTTTCAAAAGAGCTCAGATCCTAATTAGACAACAGGCGGGTTTTCAGAAGTGCCCAGTGTGGGGCTTTGAGATGTTTTGGAAAAATGAGAATAAGAATCAAAACGTGCACAGAGGGTATGAAAAGCTAGGTTTACACGACCTCTATCAGTTGCAGCTTGAGATTATATGTTTGGACTTGTTTGGACTTAGTCAAAAGCCTTTCTATGAAGAAATTATTAATTTTAACTTTAATTAAGCAAGTATCTACCATCTTCCTCTTCTGCAACACAGAAAACCATGGATAGAATTTTCTTCCCATCGTATCAAGTTTCCTACATGGAACAGTTTGGCGGAAATGAGAGAATTTTTCTCTCTCTGTTTAATATTTACAGAAAGGAGATTTTTATTTTGTTATATTTTATTCCCAAGTCACCTTAATTTTTAAGTTACCTTCTGAATCCTGAACCTTTTCATTTATCTATGTCCCTTTTAAAATTGACTGGAATTTAATGGAAGCCTTAGAGTTTCTATTTCAAAAATATCGATGAGTATGAAAAGAATGCTTATTTTACTTGTATTTTCCATGTGTGATAAAATGATTTCACAATGAGTCCAAATTTGGAAAATGGAGCTGGGAAATGAAGAAAAAGATACCTGTGTGAACATTTTTCACACATCCACTAAAGACTTAATATTGATTTGAATTTTCACCATTTTTCTTTCAAGTAGAACAAAAAATTATGGGTCTGCTATTGAAACGTAACCTAGCTGTTCTTTCACCAAGAAAAGACCACTTAGTAGATTTGCCCAGGAATAATATCAGCGCAAAAACCATCACTGCCAGATCAATGTCTTGTGTTGGGCTCTCTGGGTCCTAGGTAGGTGCCCCGGTAAGTGGCCCAAGGTTTCAGGCTGGGGTCCTATGTACCATGAAATTCCAGGAGAGAATATTTCGCCTTTCTTAAAGGTTGATCTCTGCGGAGCCTCGAGATTTACTGGGCAGTGTTGTGAGCTCTGCTAGGCAGAGCTCACAACCTCAGCAGGGAAATTAGGAGGTGGTGTGTCTGTTGCCAACGATGTCTAACCGGGCTCCTGGCAAGTGCAAGGCATCGGGGCCACATCAGTGCTCAGCGTCTGGCACCAGGAGCACTCAGGGTGGTGGTAACACCATGCAGAGCAATGAAAGACCAGCCGAAGCTTGGTGAACTGGTCATGCATGATGGACCTTGTACTTGGGTCCATGTACCGGGGGAACAACCCAAAAGCCACGTAGAGGTCTTTCTATGACTGGGACAAAGTTTTGTGTGTCCACATCCAAACGTCTGAAAGGGGGATCCTGAAACCCCACTGCCTGCTCAGTTCACTAACTAGGTGTATTAGGATGTGCTGCACTTATCTTTCACACCAGTTTTGAAGGCCGGGAGGTCAGGGATTGTTCCTCCTGTGCAGAGTCATATCAGTTTCTGGGTCCACCTTAACTTGTTAGGGGAATGAGGTATCTCTCTGCCATCTTGCCAAGGACAAGATAGGGCAGGATTGCAGAAACATCATTGTACAAAGCCGAACTGCAATTGCCTAGGAGAAAAGCCAACCAATCACTCAACCATTGTCACCTTGTAGATGTGGGAAGGCACAGCCATGACCGGTGCAGGCAAAGACATAGCTGGCACTGCCCCATAGCCAGAGAGTCCAGGGCTGGTGGGCAGGCTTCACTTTGAGGGCCCATCACCTTTTGGCAGTAATATACTACAGGTGGAGAGCAGAAAGACCTTCCTAATGCACAAACAGAAATCAGATGCTCAACCCAAATTTTTCACTGAGAGTATTTGTGCCATAAGAAATCTCCCCTCTTCAGTTATACCAACACCTGATTGCCAGCAGAGAAGAATGAACAACAGGGGATGCATTGAATGAATAACACTGCAGTTCTTGTTAAACACTTTATTTTACTTTCTTCTCTATTCCCTCTCCTTCTCCATTTTTTAGCTGCCAACACCAAAAGTTGTTCGAACAGGGGCTCCCTGATGTTGTCACATTGCAGAGAGTAAGATAAGATGATCTCACAATGTCCCCTCAAACCATTTATCCTCCAGTTTTGTGATATGATTCAATTTCCTGGGGATTAGTGACCAGGTGGGGTTAACAGTACTGGGCTGCAAAGTAAGTCATCAGCTCCTTCCAGATGGTCAGTGTTTATCCCTGCATGTAAGTCTTGACTGCTGCCCTCTGGGTCTAAGACCCCTGGAAAAGCCATCATGTTTTTCCATAGCTATCTAGGCACACATCCTGCCCCAGAAAAGGGCTAGAAACAAAGCCCAGAAGTAATCACCCAACATTGCAGGACAAGCACTCCTGCATGTGGTACCTTTACATTTTGCCCTGCTATGCAAGCTGTTAATCAAAAGCCAAAGCCCTCTAGTCACGGGCACCTTGCAAATAATGTCTTGTTGATTAGCGAGGTCTTCAGTCAGGCACTGCTTATTCCTGGGACACGCTGAGGTAGTAGGTATCAAGCAGTCCTTTGTCAGCACAAGGAGCTGTACCTGGCATCTCACAATCTGCTGAAGGCAGGGCTTGGCTTTCTCTGCTTGCACAACCGCTGCCACAACCTCGCCATCAGCACAGCCCGGTGCTGGCAGAAGAGTTTTGCAATGGCTATGCCTGCAGCTCAGGCACTGGATGGGGATGCAAGGTGTTGTTCTGGCAGAACTGGGATGCTGGGATGGGGCATGCAGACAAAATGCCCAGGAAGCAGCAAGGATCTCATGACACAGGGAAGGACAACATACCCCAGCAGTCCTCATCAGTCCAACCTAGAGAAAAACTTCACTAGATCCAGCATCAGCCTGACTTGGAGCAAAACAGACAATTTACTGTGCCCAGCCCCATTATTTATCAGGGTCCAGGGTGCTGCCCACACCCTGGGCAGCTCTGTGCCTACGTTGTCCATGCCCAACTCCAGCCGTGCAAAGTGCATCCACCAGTGCTGAAAGATTTTCCAGCATTCCACCTACCTCCTGCTGTGGGAGCTGCTCCCAACAAGAGAGAGGACCTGAGCTGGGCAGGGCAGGGAAACCAAAGCAAAGCCCGTGCCAGCCCCTAGCTAGCCACAGGCGCAATTTCTGATCTTCGTGAAATCATCAGCCCTCTGTCATGGGAATACAGGCTCAGATAAACCGCCCAGAGGACTTCTTGTGCAAATAGCAGGGAGGGGGAATTTATTTCCCTGAGTGGGCAAAGTATATAGTTAAGAAAGATTATTTACCTAAAGGGCTTTAGCCAGTTCAAAACTTGAGATCTGGAGCATCTGGGCCATGGAACCGCATCGTCCTGTATCCAGGCAGGGGGCAGGGGCAGAGACACCCCCCCACCAGCTATGATGGCTCCTGCGAGGCAGGACAGCTGCAAATAAATGTGCAACTTGTAAAACTGAAGGGGTTCTGCAAGCTATTAGGTAATTAAGCAAAGTGAGGGCTCGGAGCGCCCGGCTGCTGCTTCCAGCCCATGGCTGTGCTCTCTTTAGAGTCTGATTGGATAAAGGATTTTTATTAACTTCATATTTTTGCTTCTAATTTTCCTCTCTTTGCCTTTCATATTGCAGGCCTTGAGCTCCTCTGGTCTTGTGGTGATGTTTATTGGCACTGGCAGGTTGCAACACCCCTGCAGGCTTCCCGCAGACAAACCCCAGAGTGCAGACCACGAACCGAAGCAACTTCATACGCTGCCTTTGCTGTGAAATTGCTCAGGCACTTCCCTCCCGGTTTTCCTCTCGCCCTCCCCACCTTCCCAGCTGGAGCCTCCTCCCCCCCGCTGCGACTCTCCTTTTCCAGCAGAAGAGGCAGCAGGCCCAGAAAAGCAGCTGGTTTGCAGGGCATTGCCAAATTCATCTTTTCGATGCTCCTTGAGGCTGTGGCTCGAGGTAGAAAACAAACCTCAGTGGGCTGCAGCGACTGCCGCTTCTGCAGGACAGAGTCCAGAGAAGGGGGAGGATGGAGGGAGGGTGGCTTTGAAGTAGGAGCAAAGGACTTGGGTATCTGCTTTTGGCTCCACCATAGACCTACTTCATCTTCAAGGTCATTTAAGTCAACCCAATCCAACCAGGACACCTGGGAAGCTGCACTTTGACCCCTTAAATACACTTATATTCTCTTCAAAGTGAGCTTAAAAATGCAAAGGTATAATTTTGGTGCCATAGTGCTGGTGTTTGGGCACCTACTATCTGCTCCAGAGAACTCCCCAACATTTCTTTGTGGCAACGAGCACAAAGGAGTCCCAAACACCTCTCTGGAAGCTTTCCACAGCTTGCAGAAGTTGTGCCCTGGGATTTATTTAACCTCCTGCAGTTGCTTGTTATACCCCATCGAACAATGGACGCTGGTTTGCGAGCAGGCTGGATCTGCTAAATTGGCTTATTCTTCGTGATGCTCACAGGCACATCTGTTAGCAACAGCTGGCTGCGAGCCCAGCCTCCCTTTTTTAATATCGCTTTGGGGTTTTACTGGTAGTGTCTCTGGACGGTAGGAGGCAAAGAAAGAAGTGGCAAACCCCCAGAGTCCCACCAGTGAATCCAAATAAAGGCGAACGGGAAAGCGCTTGTTTGATTAGCAGCAGTGCCCGGTTTTGGTGGCCCTCCAGCTGCTTGTTATAATAGCAGGGGAGTGGCTGGGTCACTTGATGATTTATTTCAGCCCCTTGTCCTGGTTGGAAGAAAGCATAAAAGATGCTTTGTTTCCATGAACAGGAGATGGGAAGCGCTCCAGCCTCCAAATCTCCCGCTTGCCAACGGAGCCTGATGCACTCCCCCATGTGGGATCTATTTGAGCCTGAAAACCTGACAAGAAATGTCATAGCAACACCAGGATGTTCCCCCATCCAGCACAGCAGCGGCAGCTTATTTGTTCAGGGCTCAGCTGCTGTGCACAATCAACGCAACATGTAGCGTGCAACGGGCTTTAAAGACGTATGGGTAATCTCTGACTGTGTCGAAAAGATGGTCTGTCCACAGGGAGTGCTTTTTGAGCCTCACTCAGCATTGTTTAAGCTTCTAGGCATCTCGCCTGGCTCTTACAAGCCCTCATCCCTCCCAAGCACTTGTAAAACTTTCAAGCAGAGCCATTTCCACCCTTTTGGGGCTGCTGCCGTGTTCAGACTGAATGTCCCAACCCAGACTCAGCAGCCTTTTTAGGTTCCTATCTTCTTAACAAACTGGATTTAGGACCCAAAAGGTGATGTGGGATCTGGACCAACACATCTATGATTATCAACTGATCAATTTTTTTTTGAAGTCCTTTCTCTTTATGGCTTGAAATAAAAGCTGAGGAGCACAGAGAGATGTAACCAATGCCTTTGCCAGTTTGTGAGCAGCCTGGAGTAGTTCAGAGGAGCAGCGGCTGCTGCCTTCACCGAAATCTGCTGCTGCCCTGAGGGGAAGCAGACAGCTTCATCTTTGGAGGAGGGCTGGTACCGGACCCCTTTTCAGATGTTCAGGGGTGCCTGTGCTGTGGCACTGGCACTTCTCAGAGCAGTCATGTGGAGGGTAAGCCTATGTACTCGTCATAAACCTACTTAAAAGCAGTTTGTCCATATGTGGGGCATCTGCCAGGAGAAATCCAAAGTGTTCGCGGGGCTGTTAGAGGACTTGCACTGGTAGCAGTCTCTTGTTTTAAATAAATTAGTCTAAATAATTTAAATAGTTTTAAAGGCACCAGCTTTAATGGAAATGGCAGAGATCTGTGTATCAGGATCCATCTGACTGGGGTTCTGCTTCTGGTGTCATTGCTACGGTCTGAAGAGACAAGGGGTGTGGTGTGAGATGACTGAAATCTGAGATTACCCCAAGGAAGTAATACGTCATTACTTAAAAACACTTCCACACAATCCTTTGTGATCTCTGAGCAATGATACTGTTCTCTCTGATCTGCAAATTACTTCATGGGTGCATCTTCTGCAATTATTGAGGCTACCTGGCCTTATTACCCATACTTTGCAAATGGAAAAGCCCAGACAGGTCAAAAGGCCTGCCCAAGTCAGTAGATGAAGAGTTCAGAGTTGAATTTCAGTTTCTGGACTTAGGTGGAAACCAGAAAATAAATAAATACATATTGAAAGACTCAATGATGCAATTAGCTGCATTTTCTTTCCCCTGGCCATTCATCCACTTGTCTCTGCTATACTAAGAGTCACTACGATGAGATGTTTCTCTTATTTGCTGGAAGAAGCTTTTCTCCTGGTAAAAGAGAAAAGACCTTTTCGTGTCACCTGGCAGCCTCTAAGGTAATAGTCAACAGAACACTTCGGCGAGCAGAAAGCTCTGCTCAGAAATGACTCAGTCCATGGTGGCTAAGCCAACACTAAGCTTCAGTGACTTAACTTTGCCATGTAATGCTCATTTGTCTTGCGATGTAATTTATCAGCCTGGCCTGAGCCCAGAGACATCTGAATCCTTCCTCCATCCTCAGTTGCAGGACACCAAACACTGATGGGAAGGACCACCCAAAATTATCTCAACCTTTCAGGATTTTGCTTTCTAGTAGGAAAGGAGCAGCTGTATTTCCATAGTTTCAGGATCACCAGCCATCACAGATGGTCCCAGCACCACTGGCGTCTCAAAGGGGCAACATTCTTCAACGTAACTTCCAGAGTAGCCGTTCGTTTCTTCTCTGCTGATCTCCTGCTTTGTCACAACCTCTGCCTCTGTCATTGAGGCTCTTCACCCAAGCAGTGATTTTTCTTGCCCAGACTACAGCCAAATCCCTGTTGGTTTTGGCACTCACTACACCTGGAGAGGGCCAAGTCCAAGCTCCAACTGACCTCACCATGTCTATCTAGGTCAACCTGCAGCTCCTTTCCCCATGGATATTTCCTCCTCTTGCGTACCACCATCTGACTTGTAGTGATTCAAGTGAGCTTTAATGATAAAGAAAAAAAACCCAACCTTTAAACCCCCTTTTTATTTTTCTGTTTCATTTAATGTTTTTGTATTCTTAAACTACCAGCTCTTGCAGGCCAAGGATGCTGTGTGGCTGCCTGGAACATGCTTAACTCTCTGGAAGCACTGCTATTAACAACTAATAAATGTCAAGATAAACTCCATAATCACCGATTGTTGCATTCAGACTTGAAAGCTCCCTGGATTGCTTTACCTTTAAGCAAAACCACCACCTCACTGGATTGACACATTTTTTAGGGCTAGAAGCACTATTAGATTTTGCAACTCAGCCTCAAGGGACAGATTTCAAGCAGAGAGCATCTAATATCCACAACAGACTTGCTGGAAAGCGGCTGAGTGCAGGGCTGGAGTGCGGGTACAACAGTCCCAATGTGTTACTGTGAGCTGCCCATGTTCAGCCATGAGCTGATCACCATCATAAGGTGACCTTGTAATCCTGGTCACCTGCTGGTCCAATTAAATTATGGACATCTGCAAAATATAAGCCAAGAGACTCCCCGTGTCCTTGCGGTGCATGAGTTGTATTTTATAATGACTCCAAAACAGTTCTAAGTGAAAATAAGCCACCCTACACAAGAGCTAGCGCAGGCAGGGTGCAGAACTGAAAAAGAACTGGAAAAAATTAACTTCTGGTATATATTTCCTATGGTTCCTTTTCAGTTAACTCACTGCAATGCTTAAAATACTTCCTTGCCATATGAGTCTGCTGCAGTATATTTAACACATTACCAGTATAAAATGATTCAAGCTTGAGCTTCTTTTATCAGTGAAGTCCAAACTAATTTCCTCCTTCTAAACCAGTGATGGAACTAAATCAAAACCACAGATCTGATCACTCCCTGAACATTTGGGCAAGTTTGGATCTTCAACCTAGCATCATGTACAGTCCTAATTTGTTAATAGGCCCACACCTAAGCCCCAAATGCAAATGTTGTTGGATTTGGAGGATGTTCCTTTCAACAAAAGTGATTCAAAACTCCATTTCTAGGAGACTCAGGCTTTGAGGAAGTTCAGTTCTAACAAAAACCAACCACTCATGACTTTTTTCTAAACAAAACAGAAAGGAGAAACTGGAATTTTACCCCTCTTCTGTTTGGGCAGAAGTTTTAATTTTCTTCCAAAATTCTCCTGGCAAACACCATGGTTTGGGGCAAAATAGCGAAATTTTACAAGATGAGGAAAGTACATATGTCTTTGAGGATTTGTCCTAAAGGGATTTGGTCTTTTTTTTTTTTATTTTTTTGATTAAGGAAATTATACCTAGTCTTTTTTTCTGGCAGGTACAATCATTCTCTACTAGTTTTGACATCAGCATAGTGAGAACCAATGGATAGAGATGAGCAGTCACAGGACAGTTTGGTCTTTACCTTGGTCTCGTTAAGAACAACTAGTTCCTTGGACAGACCTTCCTGATGGCCTCTGCTGTCATATTGCCAGAGTGGTCCTCGCCAGGCTGCCATGTCTCTCCCAGGCTGCTCCCAGGGATGGTGCAGGAGCAGGCACACTCCTGGGACCACTTCCAATAGACGGCTGGATGCAGTCACCCTGTTTCAGAGGCTAACAAAGTTTAATAACGTGAATAACCAGACTGTTAGTCTCCAAGCCAAAGAATGACTCCTGGCAATGTTTGTTTTATTAATACAGATAGAACCATTGAGGCCAATGAGACAAACTGGAGACACAGACATATTTAAGTACTCTGAGAGATGAAGGCTGAAAAAAGATAAGAGTCTGGTCTATAAATCCACTGCTTTTTCACTAGATGGGAATAACACAGGCAGCAGCACTTAATGCTATATCACTAACCCAAAATCAGAATTCTGAGCAAGATGTTGAGCTCTCTCTCTGAGGCCATCTTCAGCCTCCCAGACCCAGTCATTAGCTCTTTTTGCCAATGCTGTCAATAAAACTTGTCCAATGCTCTGGAAACCCCTAAACTCTGAAGTGGAACAAGTTAAACACATGCCATAGAGTCTGCCAAAAAAGACACAGATCCTTTCTGTGTCTGCCATGCCCTATCATGATGATCATCAGCAATAATTTTAAGATCCCATCCTCTATCTTGTTGTGCCCTGTCATGAATGCTTTCCCAGCAGAAAGATCAAAGAGAAAACCTTAAGACCACCCTGTCCTTTAAGTGCTCTTCAGAGGACGACACGGTCCGAACGACCCCATGCCCCAAATGCCCTTGGTCTCCCAGCATGTGTCCCACAGGGCAGCACCACACAGACATTGCACATTGAAATCACATTTCTGAGCATCTTCATAGCTTCCTGGTCCGACCTTCTATACCACAGATGAGTGCCATGCCAGACTTTCACCACTCATAGGACTACTGTCAAAGTTAGATTGCTTTACCATCAAAACAATGCCTGGAGAGCCCGTGTAAGCTACTCGTGGACTTGCCTCCTTATCCCTTTTCAACATCCTTGCTCCATCTGCTTCCACACAGCCAGGTAGATTTGTTTGGGGAAGTTCTGCTTGAGTGCTTTCACACTCTATCACCCTGATTCTCCTGTACCACAGCAGGGGAGACAGAGGGAACATATACCTACTCAGCTTGGAGTATTAGCTTAAATTGCTAATGGAAGTCAGTTTGCACTAACTCACCAAACTCTGAGCTGCCTGAGGAGGACAGGTCCTTGCACAACTCCCCAGAATAGCCTTGTAAGAATCCCAAATCTTTGAGTTTAAGCTCAGAGAAGTTTCTTCACATCAGAAGACCTTCTGCATGTAGTTGCGGTGCTCTGAACCACTGTGGGTTTCCAACAGATTCCACAGAAGCTCTAAAGAGCAGCTTTTTTCCATCACAGGTTATTTTTGTGCATCTATTTAGCAGAAAGGACACACTCCTACAAGTAACCTAACTTGTGCTTGGAAATCACGGTTTTGCAGCACTTCTGGCTTCAAGTCTATGGGAGATATGTGCACCTGCAGCCCATTGTGAGAGGCTGCTCCACTGCTCGATGGTGGATCAGGCTGTCTTTGGATGCTCTGGGCTGAAGCCAGACCTCAGATGGGTACCCTAACCTGGTTGCAGAAGTCCTTCTCATTTGCTCCATCTTAGATCTGCAATACTGAGGCACAAACAAAGAGGGGATTTTAAAAACAATCCGGAGTAAGACAGCATTTCTGTGTTTCAGGTTCCTCAATGTGCTCCTTGGTGGTAAATTCCTCTGTGTTGATAAAATAGCACCAGCCTCCCTAGGACCCATACAAACAGAGGCATCTTAAAACATGAAGGTCACCAAGGCATTGCTGCTAAAATATTATGTAGAGTTTTTTTGTTGTTCCTTCATTTTTTCACTCCAAGTTTCCCTCCTGTTTTAGACTGCTTTCATCTCCCTCTGTCTCTTGAGCACTGTCTCATTGTGCATCTGTTTTCCCTTTGCATGTTCTCCCTTCCCCCTATGTTTACTTTTGTAAGCAGACTGTTGTTTTTATTCAATTCCCCTTGGTCTTCTTTGAGTTTTTCAGTTCTTCTAATCTTCTCTGCAGCTCTCCCATTCTCTCCACTTACCTTCCATCCCAAAGTGCTGCTGGGGCTCTGTTTCCAATTAGGTCTGCTTTGTCTTGTTTACTGGACTTTTCCTCTCCCCTATATTGCACAGCAGCCACCTCTTTTGTTCTTTTTCCGCCCCCCCCTTGCTCATCAGAAGCCAGGAAGCTACTTCTTCTTTACTGTTGTTTTTATTCATTTACTTATTTTTCTTTCCCCAAGAAATAAAGTAGATGGCTGTTTAAAAATGTTTACAATCTAATTGTAGCAATTGCTGTGGAAATTACTTTCATGTATATTAAATTGTAGTAAAAAAGTCCATCTTGATATCCTCTCTTTTTCTTTTTTACCTCGAAGCACCTCATCAAATATAGACCTAATCCTACGTGCTACCGAATTTCCTTACTGAAAGACCCACAGAACCTGGTCACTGAGCACCCAGGTCCTCATCAAACCTTCTTAAAAACTGCCGCTGAAAAAGTCAGAAGCATCCTTCTGAGTCAACAGAAAATAACACAGATTTACAGTGCAACTTCTTGCTTAGGTCTCTTGCAAGAGTTGCTAAAACCAAGCCAGCTCCAAGAACCATTCAGATAGTAGCAAACCTGCCTTTCCTGGTAGGAAAACAATCTGAGGGGAGAATTTCTCACTAGATCTGGTTCATATTCAGTGTTATCTTGTCCTGGGTAGTACAGGAGGGAAAAGTTAGCATCACAAGGGAAGGCAAATTTCATTAAAAAAAAAAAAAAGCTTAGAAAGCAACGTGGGTTTCATCTGCTCATTTCCTTTTTTTTTTCTTTTTTTTTTTTTAAGAAAAAGGAAACAAAATGAAAGTTAGCTTTTGTACTTGGCAGTCTTTTGTCCTCTCAAAGCTTAAGGGCTCTTTTCAACCTCGGAGTGAAAAAGTGGGACTGACCAAGATGCATAAGGGTAGCAAAATCAAATTCTACAGTAATAAAATTTGTGGGGAAAATTATCCACCAGCTTTGAGAATTCCAGCAGTGCTCAAAGTCGTAAATGTTTGGCCACACAAGACATTCAAGAAATCTGAACTGGTTATATTGGGTTTGGTTCTTTGAATGCTTTCCTTCTCACTTCCCTTTGTTACTTTTTTTTTCATACTTGATTCTTATGAGCAGAAGTGGTTAACTCAGGAGTTTATGAAACAAGAAACTTGGCTTCCATTCCTGGCTCTTGCATTCACTTTCTGCCTAGTCTTGGCAAAGTTACTTAAAACTAGATCTATAAGCAGACTCGGGTTGTTCCAGGCATCACGCACTCAGGATCTCTGTAAACAGATTAGATGAGTGAATAGGATTACCCAAAGGCAGAAAGCAGAGTTTAAAAATACCTGGGGCAACTTGTAGAAAATAGGAAGATGGGCAAGACTCAGGCCTTCTAGATACTTGGTCCTGGATGAATGAAGACATGGCTTTCTGGGATTCTCTAGGTGGGATTTTCAGCTCTGATCTTTTTCTAGATTAGGTACCTAAGTCACATTAGCCCAATTTTATGGAAACCTGCAGGAAGATGCATTGTTCTTTGACAGTGAAAAAGGAAAGTGGGAAGTTATCTTCTCAGATATCCCCTACACTTGTTTGAGGCAGGAGCTTCAACCCACATCTTGACTTTTGGGGTAGTTTTTTGAGCATCTCCTTGGCAGGCTAGGTAAACTAGCAGGAAACCAGTCCAGTTCAGTCACCAATCTTTGGGATATGATGGGACACACATGGCTACATCAGAAAGTTTCATTAGTACCTCTGGTTGGTGTAAAGCCAAGTATAATAACTGCGCTCAAAGACCAACATGCCTTGAAGTAGGTCCTAGAGGAAGGACCATGGAGCAGACAGGCAGTCTGAGAGCTCTGCTTTGCCTCTGATGTGACGCAGGGATTTGAGTGGGGTGGCAGTTTCAAGGCTGGTGTAATTTCTCTGGTGGCAATTTAAGGCCCATGGGGCTTTGCCAGTAGTAATGTGAATGTGCATAGTCCTCAGCCATAGGAGTTTGAAGGATCCCTTTAAATTCCATGTTGGAGGTAGTACTTGGGTCCATTTGTAGCTTTAGCTCAGAAGCCCGATTCTGTGATCTTTCTGCACCCATGAATGCTGGATTTCTTTATAAAAGATGTGACTACTCATACAATCCAGTTGTGTTGAGGAGGTGAGCTGGAGTCAGCCAATTGTGTAGTGTGCGTGGGTTTAAATATTTCATTAGAAATGTATTTTGGAAAGCCAAAAAAGAACTGCACTATTTTAATAAATAATCCTATCAAATGTTTATGATGTCAAAGCCATAATATAAATCAATATGGTTAGATCTGAGTATGATAAATATACCTTAAAACAAATTATTTGAAAATAATTCCCTTACCTGCCAATTTTTCTGTACAAAGGCCTTTGTTTCTCCAGCTACTCCTGATAACATCACAGTCACCTGAAACAGCTCTTGAAGCAAACCTCAGAAGCAATCCAAAACTCATGAATCATGTAGACATGCATGCACAATGAGAATGGGACTTGCAGAACATGCTGACTAGTAAGAATCGTTATTGTTTATAACAAGTTAGGGAACAAGGACATGCTTGTAGTCCACAGGTTGGGTGATGAGCACAAAATCTTGGCAACAAGCAGTGCACAAGTTTGTTTATTCTGCTTGATCCCCTGTAACGTGACGACGGTAGAAAAAATGGAAGACGCAAGTGTTATCCAGTGATCAGTAAAATGATGAAAGGCTTCAATCAAAACGTAATTGTGCTTTACCTCGACAGTAAGGGCTAGGCATGGAGATTGGTGCTTGCTTTACCACTTTCTTAGACACTTAGCTTTTGTTTCTGGGTACAGACTCATGGCTACCTGGCATCCACAGCCAAAACTGCCCCCAAGGTCAAACCTGGCTGCGCTTGCATTTACCTGCGCCCTTCTGGGCAGCAGTGGGGATCCAGGACAAGAAACCAACTGCAGACCTCCATTTTATGAGGAAACCTTCTAGAATTGCATTTTTTGGGTCCACATCCCAAGCCTGTCACATAATGTCAATGATGGGGTTTCTTCCAATCATTCTTGTCATATGGTCTTTGATTGCTTGGACCAGAAAGCTGTTCCTTCTTGTCTGAAAGCAGCCATCCCTTTGCTAGACTAGAATGACTCCTACTATTCCAGGATGAGAAGCAGATGAGGTCTATGTCCTAAAACTATGATGGATTTTTTTTGTTTTAAAAACATCGGAAAGGCAGATATTTTGCTCACTGTATATTTTAGCTACTGGCAAATATTTCTAGCCATGCTAGAGAGCTGATTATATCCCTCCCAAGCTTCCCTTTGGATGAAGAAAGTCTTAGTAACAGTTGCTAGCAAAAACATTCTGGAATGGATTTGTTGATAGAAAATGACTGCTGTGCTTTCAGAAGGAAAATTAAACTGAAGAACAAGTATATTTAAGCATAATTGCTTTAAAAACAGAACACATGCTATATTATAATCTGTAGTTCACTGGAAAATGGAATAATCCAGAAGGCTGAATTCAGTGCAGTGCACTAGAAGAGTTATGTTAATTTGCAATGAGTCCTGCTTGCAGCTTTCTATCAGACTATGTGTAAAATGTCGCAGTGCCACTGGAGAATGGCCCAGCTTGGATTCTGGTAGGACAATGCAGTAAGATTCAGATGCAATTTTCAGGAAGGTCATTTTGCAGATCAAGATAATTTTACCAAAAACTGTTTTTTAAACAGGATCCTATTCCCTCTGGTGGCTGGGTAACCCCAATGCGACAGAGCCGTGGGGTCCATCTGTGCTCCAGACTTGCTGTGGAATGACCTTGGCTCTGGTGTTACACAACATCTTCTCATTGGGCTCTGTTAACCATCACACACTATTAGTGTGTTGTAACAAATGCTAATAGTAATTCTTCCCTGGTGAACTTTTTAGTTTCCATCTGATACAAGATCGTCTTTGAGTCGCTACCAATTCTTTTAAATTACGATGTTCAAAAGGAGATGATACCAGTACCTGATTTTCATTTTGTAAAACTGGAGCTTCCCCAGTTTGTACATGAAATAGAGGCAGACTCAGACAAGTCCATTTGTCCAGTGGGCCTGAACCCTGAAGGTCTGAATAATAGCTCAGACATCCATGAGCCTAAATGTTATTTCAGGCCTCCAAATGGTCATTGATTATATAGCACAGAAATTATTTACTTTGGCAAGCAAATAAATAAACCAAATCAAACCACTTAACAGTTTTTTTTCTTGCCTTTTCTACTTGCTTTTTTTACCCTTTCCTCTTGCTTCGTATTCTGCATCATATACTTCTTGTGGAGAATGAGACCACCTCACAGGAATGGACATAACAACAACTCTTCTAATCAGTGTCGTTGTAGGTCAAAACGAGCGCGTTCAACATAGCAAAACCAGATGTAAGGCATTACAGCAACAGCAAACCCCATTATAGATGAGAGTGCTGGAGACTCAAGCAGGTAAATGGGCCTGTGTTGGTTAGACTTTACCACACTGCAGTCTTACTGTGTCAGAAAGTAAGCTTTTTCAATGAAATGTCAAAAGATAGCAAATCATGAGCAACACCAGCTGCCTTGTAGCTCTGAAGGAAGGAAATAATCCATCTCAAGATGCGTTGAGCCTGTTCATGTATAATAATCTATGTCAAGTTTCTTTGGAGCTTCTAAACCAGGAAAGAAAAATAAACAAGTGAAAGCTGAAAGGGGTTGGAAGGAGCCTGGTGTATGTAACAGCTTTTCTGTCACTTGGATTTCAGCAGGCCTTCTCATGACAGTCTTGCACGAGTTTATTCTCAGTTCAGGTTTAATCAATTTTCCAAAATTCTTAAAGACCTGATTTTTGGAAGACGTTTCAACACAACTTAGAACACATCATGTTATTTGCTCCCACCAAGAACTGTAGAACTATATCCTTTTTCTTTCTTTCCCCCCTCCCCCCCGATCCATGAAAGCATCCTGAGCAAATCAGGATACTCCATCAAATCAGTGCACCAGTTCTCTCAGGCACATCTCTCACTGGAGAATGCGGGGGCCCAAGCTCAGCTTAGGGACAGCTTTGCTGAGTTGGTATTATAGATGAGCTATGCTCCTTTGGGCACACGGCAGCTGGGGATCAGCGCTGAGTCATACTCTGTGGAAATACTTGCTTCACAGCTTTCCCCAGCATTAGATTTAGATGTGAGCCATGGATTCATATTGGCTGAAACTCCACCAGCATTTCAAACCACTCAGAGACGATTCATCCAAGAACCTGAGATGTTCATTATGATTAGTAGCCATGTTCTGATTATCTACTAAATGGTGTTCAAGACAATGAGGAAATAGAGGAGCTGAAATGCTTAGACATACATTAACACATTAATTAAACCATTTCAGTAGAAACCTGGGAAACTGTGTTGGTTGTCTGTATTAGCATCACATGTGATGGGTAAATTGAAGCCCAGAACAGTGACTTGGCTTGCTGGAGCCACTCAAGAGGTTGGACCTGCACCACAATCTCTTTTGCAGTTGATCATTGCTGGCTGGCCCTACAAGCTATAGCAAGGAAGATACATATTGCCA
The DNA here is from genome assembly GCF_000690535.1 of Cariama cristata. Taxonomy (NCBI): domain Eukaryota; kingdom Metazoa; phylum Chordata; class Aves; order Cariamiformes; family Cariamidae; genus Cariama; species Cariama cristata. The sequence continues at coordinate 45,853 of NW_009637883.1, read as the reverse complement.
GCATTAAATATCCCAAGAGTCATGAGATTATTAGTGTCAGATGTCTCTTACTCTCCCTGTGTATAGAACCACTGTCCAGTAAGACCAAGGATTATTTTGATAAGCAGTTGGTCTCAGGCAATATTAGTTTGTGGGAAAGTTTTTTGGATGTAGTAAGTCTTCTCTACAAGGTTCATTAAATTGCATTTTGCTACATTTACTGCACGTGGCCTGTTTCCCTCATATGGATTGACTGTTTATGCTCATTTCTCATCTGTGTTTATTGGTAAAGTTTCATAGCCTTAATCACAAATGCATAACATCCCTAACCAATATAGAGCATCCGCCATTTCTAATAACATATGGTCTGGCCACTTGACAGTTTAGATGCCATGGTTCATTAATTCTCTACAGGAGTAATAAGCATTTGGTATTGTCTTATATTTTAAGTCAATTTATTGTTCCAAAGGGGTAAAAAAAGAAGGACCTGCTATAATCCGAGTTTAAACAATGCCTTGCTTAGTTTTTCCAGAGCTATGCTGCTCTGTGACAACAAAATCAAAGCCACAAGACTGTTGTCTTGGTTAAATAAATGTCACCCCCAATTGACTGAAAGCCTTCAGAGACAAAATTCTAGTTCATCTCTAAGGTCATTCTGATGTGCTTTTTCCGTCACCCTATTTTCAAGAACACATGTCCTTAGCATGAGGGCATGAGAAAGAAAGAATGGTAAATTTAATGACAAGTAAATTTAGAACAAATTAGTTGCTGCACCACACCAAAAGCCTGGGAAACTCCCACTGTTGGAAGTCAGAAAGTCAGCAGGGTTGAACCTGAACACGTGAGCCTCACCAGACTCCTAGGGATATGGAGACAAGCACAGCATTTTTGCCTCAATTCTTTATGGTGTTAGTGCCTGGATAATTTTATAATAGTGTATTAGCATTCTAATCAGGCTCTATCAAAGAATCAGTTGATTTTGGCAAGTTTGAGGAGATACTACGTTGCACAGCAATTATTGCATAGCCAACGAAGTGTAAGAGGGAGGATTATGTCTTCATCTGAAACTTGAACCACCACCACCTGAGAAACTGAATAGCCAACCTGATCAACTGGCAGTGGGATTGGTGCAGTCATCAGCCAGGTTGTTTGGTACTTTGGGCCATTTGACTGGTTCATTGTTGATTCTCTGTAGTTGCTTCTCATCCTCCCATGACAACTCCCACCATAAATCCAGCAGTACAATTTCCTTTGCAAGTGCTTTCATGTGGGGAAGTTGATTCAGTCACAGATCAAGAGGGTGAGTCATTTTGTGGGCTATAGACCATGCTTTCAGGTCAGCCCACAAGATAGGCAGTACGGCAGCCAACATATCCTTAAAGAGAGAATACATTTGTTTGGGTTTTTCTGAATTAATTCCTGAAATGTAAGTTGTCAACAGAAGTGTGGTGATGGAGAATAACATTTGGTTGCTCCAGTCCACTAGAGTCTTTAATTGACTCCAGTTTGTAGTGTTTCTGTGCTAGATTTTGTATGTTGAAATACCCACTTGTGCTACCACTGGTGGTGGCAGCAGTGAGAGCTCTAGTATTCAACAAGTTACTCATAACTACCAGAATTTTTAGACCTGATGAGGGTAAGGTTAGCTAGGACAGGAGCTAAAGTGTGGTAGCAGGTTCATAACAATGCTCAGACCTTTGCTGTCCCCAACGTAACTTGAATATTTCTTTCAAGTCATTTGTAGCAATTGTTAGGGACAGGCAATGGCCAGGGCTGTTGACCGTAGATGTCCCAGTTACAGAGGTATGTGATCTTTCCCATTACCAGTTTTCCATATTTTTTTTCTTAACTTGCGAGGAAAGAACTAGTAAAATTGAAGCCTATTTGCTCTTCAGTCTTCTACCGGCATTGCTGACCAGAATGAAAATCACCCGAAAGACAGCAGATCAGAACTGAAAAGAATAAAAGGTGAGGAAAGTAAATTTTTAGTTCAAAACCTGTTGTCCAGGCCTAATTGATACTTCTGAATAAGTCATTTCTCCATTTTGACAACTGTTAACAGCTCTTGGCTGAAAGTCAACTTTGTTCACTTCATTCCTCTAAAGTTCTGTTCCATCTGGCCAGAAAAAGAGCTATTTTCTTCCCTTGAGAGGTGTGAATCAGATGAGATGTTTGTGGCTGTGTTTATACTGCAGAATTTGAGTGCCCTGGCCCCATCTGAACCCTTTACCTGCACAAGATCCCTCATCAGAACAAGACCCCAAATCCCCTTATTTTCCCTCTCATGTCAAGGTTGCACTAGAGATGGTAGCTGGACACATGGCCAAAGGGCATGAGACACTGTATCCAAGCCCTAAGCCCGTGGTGCCCCATTTCTCCTACTAAATGAGGTAGATGGGAATACCCCCTAGACATTAAGGCCAACAGGCATGGTTAAAGCTCTGAGAAAACAGTTTGCTACTACAAATTCTTACACACATTGGCATAACTCTACGGTAGTATCATTGTATAACTCTAGAACTTGTTGGTTCCTGAAACAGGTATTTCCAGATATTAATGTACTTTGATTTGGCTTATGGTTCTTTTTTAACTGGTGCATAGTGAACCATAGTGTGGAAATGGATACCTTTCTACCCTAAATCAGTGATCGATGTCCATAGTTCTTACATGGTGGGCATATATTTTGAATCCCTGTAATATTTGACCCATCTTCTTGGCCAGTGAGAAGTACGTAATATGTGTTGCTTGTTCACATAAACATTCAAGCCTTTAAAAATATCTCTCTGACCTCCTTCAACTTTGCCTCAATGATTTCCTGTGGCAGGGAATTCCTTAGGGTGATTATATGCTTTAAACAGAAGTATTTCCTTGCATCCATTTTAACTTTGTTGCCTGTGAAATCAACCCAGCATCCCTCTTTGTTTCTTGCTTTAGAGGGTTGGATACAGAGAAACTTCCGGGTGGTTTTTCTACAAACCAGTCATTATTTTGTATTCCAGCATTATTTATATATAAATATATATACAAAAAAGAAACACACAGCAACAGTCCACTTACGTAAACAGGAAAAATCTAAAAGTTTGTCCAGAATCTTTAGTCACTTACATGGAAGAATGAAAGAAAACTCAAGAAAATGACCTTGAAAAGTTAGCTGCACCCAGTATACACAGTAAATGGAAAAACCCAAGATGACTTTTCCCTCTTTTTCTTTCCTTCAGACTGAGAATATATTTGTCTGGGTACCCATCTTATACACTAATAGAACTGGCCCTCATGTCTCTCTTGTATGCTGTGGGTCTCTCCCAGACCCTGCCACCGTCAACGGTAAGGCTGCTGTTGGAGTAACAGGCTTAGGGACCAGCTAGAGCCACCCAGTTCTGCACCGTGCCCACTGTTCCTGCGGTGAGGACACACATGCCAGGAGGAAGAGTGACTTACCTAGAACCATCCCAAGTAGGGGGACAATAGCTGGTGTTGGAGGACACCAAGACCTACAGCTTCTTGACAATTCTGGGTAGCTTTTCCACCCCAGCAGTGTTCCTGCTTCCATTTACTCCCACTGCACTGACTGATGGTTGAAAATGATAGGCTTCAGGTCATGGTATTTTCATGTCAAGATGGTCAAGCAGGTTAATAAATTTGCCTAAGCTTGTTGCAATCTTAGCAGCGCAGTCACAGACAGAGCTGAAGACCTCCACCTCTCAGTTTACTTTGTGACCCTGGTTACTAATTGCCTGCATGATGAATTTTACTTCTACAGGTACCGTAGAAGTCAGTAGATGGGTCAGAGAGGGTGGGATGGATGGGAGACATGTCAAGAGAAGGGTGGGAGAGGACTGCGTGAAACGAGTCTGCTTTAGCTTTACTAAAGATTTTAGCTTTGGTCTAGACCATAGGGTCTCCCTTAAAAGAAATACTGGAATCTATTGAGGAAATAGAAATTACAAAGCAGGAACATCTGAATTCCTCATCAAGAAACATAAAATCACATCCGTCCATGGGGCCACTCTAGAAGATCTATGAAGTTATGCCGGAAAGGACTGGCCCATTGTACCAAACAGGAACAGCAAACACACATTTATATAATTAGAATGGGCTTTTATGTTGCCTGGTTTTTAGTAAAGGACTTCTATCTCCCAATTCACCTTTCTTGAGGAAAAACATCTGTCATCCCAAATCAGGGAACTCAAAAGACTTAGCAACTGAGAAGTCTTTCTTTGCAGTCTCTTTCAAGCTAGCCCCAAAGCTTTTGTGTTTCAAGAACAGAACCTTTACAGAAAAAAAAAATAGTATTTTTAGCGTCATTCAGTAGCTCAGCTGAACAAGAAGACATCAGTTTTCTGAAGACTTCAGAGCTTCAGGATCAGGCTCGTGTCAACCCTTGGGCTGTGGAAGCTTCCCAAAGGCCACCATACCATACTTGCCATCAGCCTATATGTGTTTAATCAGCCTCTTGACAGGTAAAGACTGTGAAAAGAGGACAGTTTGTTCTCCCAAGCCGTTCGGTCTCTAAGCCCCCTGTTTATTTTGGAAGTGAATGAATAACATTGTGCTGGGAAAGGAAATTAAAAAAGCAGGGTTGTAATTTACAGTAGAGAAAAGAACAGATTTAGGGGTCTTTTTCTTTACCCTCCTTCTCCCTCCTCCTTTCCCCCCCCTTTTCACTGCTCTGGTTCCAAGCATCCAAACGTGCTACAGCTGAAAAGGAGGACCTCAAGCCTTCCTTACTGCTGGCAGCAAGAAGTGAGTTACAATTGCCAGTCTCTGTATTCTTGCCAAGAGAACAAACTGCTTCAAGGCAAAAGAAGAAGAAAAAAAAAAGGAGGTTTATCAAAACCAAATGCCACTGGAAATCCTAACGTTGCGAAGCTCAATTCAAGATGTACATTGAAACCTATCCCCAGCCATTTAAGGAAAAAGAAGAAAATGGATTCTTTAATAGAATATTTAAAATATAACAATTGCTTTAGAGTGAGGAATTCTACTCTCTCTGGTTCTTATAAAAGTGCTATTTTTTTTTTCTTCATCTCTAAGTAAACTCGCAGCAGTTTTCTTTGAAAGTGGATCCTAGGCAGGCACCTCTCTTCCAAAGCGCTCAACATTGTTCTAATGAGATGTGATAGGTGGTTTGGAGTAGGAGCTGGTCCAAGGAGCGGAGGTATCACTTTATTGTGTGTTTGTTTTTCTTTTAAAATTCAGTGATCTGGCTACTCTTCATTTTCACTTTAATGCTTCTTATTATTTTGTTTCTAACCTGTCCCCTGGATCCAAATCAGATCCAGCCTCCTTCCCCCTTCCAAGCATTCACTGCAGAATGGAAAAGGGGGAAATTCAAGGCTTTTATTTTTAGAGTAGTCACGGTTTTGAAGGCCAGAGGGAATGAACTATTTGTACCATCTAGTTTGATTGTTGGACACCACAGACCATAGAATTTCATGCAGTGATTTCTGCATTTTGTGCAGGACCCGGACAACAATTTCTGGGAAAGCACCCAAGCATCAGGTCCTACAGGAGTCATCACAGCCTTGGGTGTATAGACCTAATGGGTAAGTCCCACCCCTCCAAGTTGTGCCAAGTTTTAGCCTAGAACACTTGCAAGTCCCAGTTCAAGACACTCAAGCTTGCAATAACTTTAGAAGATACTCTGTCATGCGCTGTCTTTGTACCAAGCTGTACCTGCAGGCCATCGTTAGGGCTGTGGCTCCTAAATTTCATCTGAGCAAACGTCTGAGCTAGCCTGCCAACTTAAGTGTCCACAGTCAAATGTCACTGAGAGGCAATTGGCATTGGCTCACGGTGATGTAACAACCATCAGCAAATGCTACCTTTGAGTTGAGATCAGAGTCTGCAGCCAAACCAACTGACAGAAATATCGCAAAAGAGTGGGCAGAGGGAGAAACTGCACAGTCAGGCTCTAGTTTCAGCTGAGAGATGGGGAAATTCCTGATGCCAGTCTACATGAAAGCCTTTCTCACCTTACTCCTGTCTGTAGAGAGGAGTATGTAATTGCAGTCCAGCCTCAGCCAACAGATAGCACTGTTAACCATCAAGCCAAAGCCCAGACCTGACATTGCTCAGCATCACAGCCAAGAAGAGGCAAAGCAGCCAAGAGTAACTTCCCAATCTGGTTGTGAACTGGGAAGCCATCACTCATGTTGCATATCAGAGCTCAGTGTGGTAGGCTGAACCTGCAGGGCAAATCTCAGGGGGCCTCCCAACTTCAGCTACAGGCATAGAGGTTTAACAGAGTACACTGCAAGTGATGTATGGCAAAAGATCAGGGTGAGACCAAGCTGGTTGCACCATGCAGACCCAGTTTAGATCACTCCTTAGCTGACCCGTGGACAAACTAGGCAGCTTCACTATCAGGTGTGTTTTCCAGATCCTGAATCACTTCTTTAAATCTTTTCTAAACCTTTCCCATTTACCCCATGTCTTCCTTGAAGTTCACCAGATCTACAATACAGCAACAGTCCCACTAACGCAAATACAGATGCAAGGGCACCTCCTACACATTATTTTCCTGCTTGTTGCCGGGAAATATCCCTGATGCATGCAATCATATTGTTTTCTGGGGTATTTCAATTGATGTCCACTATCCATGTGACCTCTTTAATGTGTGAAGGTACTTGTTCTTCCGTTATCTTGTTGAGGTTAATTGAGTATCAAATAAAGTGTTTCAAAACCTCTTTGATTGGTACTTAAGTCTTATTTACGCCAACCCTTCAGCACTCAAGTGTGCCTATCCAGAGATACCTCTGCATATGTTTGCCTCTCCAAACTGCAACACAACAAAGCTATTGCAACGTTTTCCTCCACCACCCAACCACATGTGATCAAGAGAATGCATTTTAGATCCAGAGAGGAGAGATCCTGGATGCAATCTCAGGACCTTGTAGGTTGATGTGAGTTCCAAGTTTTGTTTCTTCCAGTAAAGTCCCTCTGTAATTGTTACCCTGATATTTATATTTTCACTTATTAAATCTGTGTCACATAATAAAATGTGCTATAAATTAAAGGCAGAGTTGGAGCTTTTTCATCTATTGTCTGCTCCGTGTCAGCCCGAGGAAGTTGCATTATGGAGCCTTTCCTGGTTCACCAAGTCTCCTACTCCATTATGTCAAAAGAGAAACTGGTGAAATATTCCCTTGTTATTAACTGTTAATGTCTGATATCTTTAAACTTTTTTTTTTTTAACACACAATGATCTGAAATTGAAGTTGGAGCTGCAGCACATTAGCAGCTGTTAACACATCTCTGCTAGCTTGTCCACCAGCCGTGGAGCACAGATGCCTTCTGCTCCGCAGCCGCCAAGCTCTGTTTCAAATGAAAGCACAGCTCAGCTTCAAAGTGTGCATCCAGAGCAAAGCTTCTTCAGCATCAAAGGTGTGGACAGGCCCTTACCAAGACACACATCAGTCTCGACATCCAGATCCCAGTGAGGTTTTTGTAGGAGCTAATCAGGATTTGCATGAAAGCCAGAAATCAAGCAAAAGACTTGCCAGGATTTAGGTGTTGGATTTGAACTCCACATTTTCTGTCGACTAAGCACAGATTTCCACTCCCAGGTCCTGACTGTTTTTCTCCAGATTTACGGAAAGAAGTGACGAGCACAAACATTGCCCATGTCTGTGGGTACCCCACTCTCCTTCTTTGCTTGCACCTGAAGAGCAAGACATGGCTTACATGGAGGTGGTTTAGAAGGCAGGCTGGCTTGGATGGCACCTTGGGATGGTGACTGTCTCCTCAGCTTTTCACAACAGCAGAGACATCAAGTACTTTCAGGAACTGGTACAGGGAAGGAACTGTTGGCATTTGAGTGTTCCCATGTCACCTCTAAAATCTCTACAGTTTTAAACAGTGTTTAAACAGGGTGGCAGCAGCAAAACCGCCAGAAAGTTCTCTAAAAGTTGAATAAAGTGGTCAGCTATCTGTAGGGAACTCAGGGGACCATGGAAGTAAATATTAGGATATCCTCAGTGATATCTCAATCAAGATTTTTACATGCTCAAACCATATGCCTAACTTGGATCTAAATTCAGATCTGAGATCTAATCAGACTGCGAAAGTCCCAAATCCATGTTGCAATAGCTCCCTACCCAGGATACGAAACCCTTGAGCCCTTAGTCCAGAACTCATCAGGGTAAGTTGACTTGCTCCTCATTTTCAGTTTAAAGAGGAGGTGCAACACAGCTGAGATGGGTTTGGGTAGCTGCTGTTAATAATTTCTTGTCTGCTGGCCCTCAACCGATATCAAGGTCCAGGAATGATGCAGAGAGAAATGGAGGGGGTCTTATCTCACTTTGACCTGTTCCCAGGGTCTAGCTTTAGGTGATAGTGACACCAAGACCTAGAAAGACAGGGAAGGAAGGATGAGAACTTCTCCCTTACTGTTCCTCCTCTGTCAAGTCTCTGAGCTCTGTTCCAGCAGCACGGCTGATACCAGAAGCCAAGATGGCAGAGAGGTACCCACCATCAAGTGTGGGTCTGAGCTGGGCAGCTGGGACCTGTGCCTCACTGCAGAGGAAGGATCAGTAAAATCATTGATAGCTTAGTAGCTTTGTAGTGACATTTAATGTATGAAGCTATGTCCATTCTGCACCACCTCTGAAGAGGCAGCGATCCGTATCTGAGAAGTGGCAGCTTTTTTCGTTGTTGTAATTGCTTAGCAAGTGAATATCTGAATTGATCCTCAGAATGAGTTCCGCTGTCTGAAGGACAGTGTTGTTCTTCTCCTTCTTCAGTTGTCATTGGCAATTTATATAAGGGGCCTCTGATCATCTTCTCCTCCTTTCTTATTTTCAGAGACCTAACAGGGCAATTTAGTCTGCAAAGGTAAGGAAAAAAGTCCAAACTGTGAATCTAAGTGAGTAGTTTAGATCTGTGAATTTCAGCCAGGGACTAAGCACCTAAAATGTGAGACGTTTTTCGATGCAAATCCAGCAAAGTCTTTTCATAAAGAGACACCTAAGCTGTATGTATGCCATCTCTCATCTTTACTTTGAGAATAATAACACCTATATATCTCAGAAAGAGCAAAACCACATCACCTGAGATGATTTAATTACTATCGCAAGGTAAGACTGGAAGGTATTAAGCAACCACGTAAGAGGGAATGGGGAAAGAAGCATCAATATCAGCAGGTGCTGTGCACAGCCTAAGTCCAGGTGACCTGCTCATCCTTCTTGCTGCCTTGCCATCTCATAGTGCAGATGTCAGACACAGCACTGAAACAGGGCAAAGGAGTCCCCAAGGCAGATGGAATATAGTGATGATCAGTCTCAGGGAGGAAATTTGTTTCAGCAGTATCACTTAATGAAACCTAGCAGAGACACAAACTTTGCTGGTGGTTCTGGTTATTTTGGAGAAAGAAAGGTTTTTCTGTGGCAAAGGCAATAAGTATGTGAAAGTGAGGTTCAAACAAAGAAGTGAAGGAGTGAAGTGAAGGAGGTTTGCAGTGAAGGAATCTCATTCTTATCACAGCGACCTGTGATAAGACTACAGCATTATAAACTGTTGATGTTAGAAGTGATACATGGGTGAAAATCAGTGTTTCAGTGATGCCGCTAACACTGGGACATTTGACTATGATCTGAAAAGCCACATAGCAGTGATGGGCTCATGGGACCACATATTCATTCAGCTGCAATCTCCAATCAAGCATACACACATAACGCAGGATGATTTTTTCTTTTCCATCCCTGCAAATGTAGCCTTGGATCTGACATGCAAGGAATTGCCTCCTTTCCTGTAGTGTTACTTTCAATGAGGATCCTACAGACCAAATGATACCCTTAGTTTCTATGTACCTTATGGCCACTGAATGAGCTATTCAGGGATATGTGTCCAACTCATTAAACTCCAGTGGATTTGATTGGAAACAACTGAAGGGAAAACAAATAATTTTATTGACTGCACAGGGAGCGAGAGGCAGCTGACTTGGTCTTAAATATGCTTGTTCTGCAAGCCTAGGAAGACTGAAAGCCAGTGGCTCCGAATGCACACAGGAGTAGGCATGCAGGCTAAGAAAATGCCATTTCTTATTAGCTTTTCGGTGTAAGAATCACAGCATAGAACAAAAGTAGCTGCCTCTGAATCAGCAGAAAGAATGCAATTGTAGCTTCAGATGAATCTGAGCAAGGGGGTGCTGTGAATCCAGGATGCAGGGTATGGAGAAAGAACAGGTTATATAAGAATTTACGTTAAAGCCAGTTAAATGGACTTTACCATGGCAGCAGAGCTCTGCATATTCCAGTGCCCTGATTCCAGCCAGTAATTAAGAATGCATGGATTTAAATTTATGAAAGAAAATTCAGCAGGTACTCCTGTAATCAATGTCTGATTTTAAGTATCCCTATATTTATGCAGAGCAGAAGTGTGGTGTTTCCAGGTAAAGCTTAATAATATCTACAAGAACAGGAGACAAAACTGAGCAAAGTGAGGCAATTAGAGACACTAGCAAAGAAGCAGGGAACAGAAAGGCTTTTTTTCTGTTCTTTTTGGTGCATTATTCTTCTACCATAAAAAATAATAGGGAAATTCCTTCTCTCAAGGAATTTTTATGGAGAAATCTGAATGTGGTCTTGAAAGAAACTCCAAGTTTCCAAAAAAACCCCAAAAACCTAAAACTTATGGAGAAACCTGAGAAGTTCAAGTGCAGTAAATCAACAGGAGTTGATGATCTTCACCCAAGGGTATGGAAGGAAATGAAGTGTAAAATAGCAGAGATCTGAGTTTATGCAATAAGGGACCATTCCAAGAGGCAGTGAAATTGATGGAAAGATGCTCCACACTTCTCTGAAAACTGGATCAGACCTTCACAAATTAATTCAGAAAAACATTGAGTACTCACAGCAAGGTGTTCATCACCCTTTCAGGTCAGACGTGAGAAGCACAGTGGGGTGAGGAAGGCTATATCAAGTAGGATCAGCCAGATCAGGAGCAACCCAGACTGTACGGAAAGCTCTCTGTAATTACAGAGCTCCATCTCAGCCAGTGCAATGCAGCTCTGCGGGAGTTGGCCCCATAATATTGGGAATGACATGTGACACTATGAGCAACAGGCCAAATCCTGCCACCCACAAGGCATGGTAAATGCTCTCAGGATCTGGCCCATTTCAGTGGCACCACTGTGTTTGCATGACTACAGGCTCTTGCAGCTCGGCTTAGCTCCCTGGCTTGCTAGATATAGTACATCTGAAAGCTGCTCTTTCTTCCCCAAAATCACTGCTGGCAATCATTTGTCACAGCTAAGGACAACATCTCCCGCTGCTTGGCGATAGGGCTTCTGCACAGACGATGCCTTATGGACAACTTCAAGTTTCCAAAACAGCATGAGTGCGGAGCACAGGCCAGGGTTCCCTTTTCAGACACCGAGAAGCAAACACTCCCAGCTGCCAAGGATTTTACTTTATTGTCATTTAAGTTGGCTCCTTCTGCACAAGTCGCTGGCGGTCTCACAGTAGCAGGAGTTGAGTAATAATAGTATTTCCAGTATGCTCACCTCCAAGCAATGCTTTAGAGGAGAGACTGCTGGGAGAACAGGATGAGGATGGTTTGTATTGGCTGTTCCTTCTCTCTTTCTCATCAGACTGTGATTCAAACTAGCATCAAACTACAAACTCCATCACTCACGTCCCCCCTGCAGATTTTCCATGTTGGCTCCTCAGCAAGTGGGACTAGACTACCATTCATCAGTCCTCAGAGGTGCTGAGAGGGTCTTCTCATCTTGGAAATTCTGAAACAAAGTCATCCACCAGCTTTTCAACAGTGCCATGGCTTTACTACACAGGGGCTGGAGATTGATATATTTTTCCCTGAGATTTCTCCAGGAAGCTTGCAAAACGTAGACTCACCAGGCTTCGCTCACCTAAATACTGGACACTGCCTCTTCCTGAAACTTTCCTCATACTCAGAGAAACAAAATCAAGGAAAGTGTCTGGAAGCAGGGTAATGCCACAGAGCTCCAAAATCACCCCCAAAGTCATCAATGTACCATCTAAACCAACCTCTAAATATAAAGTTAATATAGTCCCTGACTGCAGAGGTCCAATGCTCTTCTCCATTTCCTTCTTTGAGAATGGAAGGAGATCCTCCCCGACTCCCATCCCCTTCCTTAACATTGGCCTCCACATTTCCAAAATACTGCTTTTTCTAACTTAGAGACAAAGTCACGCTGTTGTGGAACCGGAACATGTCTGCTTTATCAGTCATCTGAGACAGCAGAGGCTGGAGAATGTGATGTTTAACAGAGACCTTTGAAAGCAGATCCCCACTCGTGGTGTTTACCTGGCCTTTCTTACTTAGATTCAAAGGAGCATCATGGTTTCTTGTGTGCTCTGTCATCAATCCTGGCAAAAAGGTGGACCAGCCGGCTCCATCTGCAATAGGATGCAATGCAGCAGAACAAGAAAGGACTGGCCAAGTAAATGCATACAAGAAATGAAGCCACAGGGAAAGGGAAGCAAGGGCAGGAGGTGATTGTGTTAATATATTGCTCAGCGAAGGAAATAAAGACTAACGATACCATCCCACCTGGAAGTAACGAGTCTTGTGCAGATTATCAGGGAATGCCTGAGACCATGATATGTGGAGGGCTGACCTCAGCTATTCAAATATAATGCTGCATTCAGTGCCGCAATCTGAGAGCTGACAATGATTTAGTGTTTCCATTTTCTGACTTTCCTGGGAGCTGGGAAACTCTACTTGGAATGAATATGTAACTTGTCTTACATTCCCTTTCCTAGACTATTGTAAAAAGTAAAAAGAAAATGATGTATTTCTTATGGTAAATAATACTTCAGTCCATATCTAGATAGCCCTGACTGGGCTTTAATGCTAACAACTTGTTGAAGAGAACTGGGAGAGAAGGAAGGACTTATTATTACCGCCTCATTTTTTTCTTTTGTGGCTGAAAATAGTTTTATGAGACAGTGGAATGAAAGACCAGCTATTGCCTTGTTAGTTTGGTGATGGCTTTCTACCTCATAACAAAAAAGGGTAATGAAAATTTTCGTCACTACACACAGTCTTATAGTTTCCAGGATTTTTTGGACAAAATTGGTGGACCTGTGTGATGAGAGAGAATCAGAGACTTCATGAAGTTCGTTGGGAATTAGGATGACTTACCTGTTTTCCATATAAAACCCCAATCTACTCCCAGCAGTGCCACAGCCAAACTTCTTAGGAACCTGGTCCTGGGACAGGACTTCACAAAACAGTTAGGTGCTTACATGCCTTTATGGGAAGTAGGTGGTCAACCAGGCAGGAATAGGAGGCACATAGCTGAGTTGTGGAGGGAACCCTACCAGTCGGTACAAAATACTGAAAAATAGCATGGTGTGAAATTATGTCTCCGAAGACTAGGCCCTCAGCAGACCCCAGAGTTGAGTACCTCTGTGAAGCTGTGATTCACAGGCTGAATTCTTCAGTTGCCTCCCTGCCTGTACTTCAGTTTAGGAGACCTCATCCAGATATGTCCTGTTTTTCTTCCCAGAACTTCTGTCTGGGAGGACCGAGGATTGTGTACATCTTAGCTGTGTATTTCTGAATCTGCAGAAATGTGGCACTTGCCTTTCTCCCTGGTTCATAATGGAGAGTGGGGTGCAGTATGCGGTTGGTAGTTTGATGCTTCCCAGCTGGGAAGTGGGATACCTGGATTCATCTGCCACCTCAGTCTTTATAGCTTCAAACCCAGCCATCTCACCTGCCAGAACAAAGCCATGACCAACAGGCTCTCATCTACACCATGCAGCAGAGATGGGCCAGAGACAGAGCAAGAGGGAGAGATCTGTCCTCCGTGCTTCCCTAGGAGATGCAGCCCAAGATTTCATGCACTAGCTCTTCTTGCACTAAAGAGCTACTGAAATTCATACAGAGAGCTTTCCAGGTGGGAGAGCCCCCAGATAGACACACCAAGCTCAAAGACATATAGAGAGCTCTCTAGACAGGACAGGCCCTGGATAGACCCACCAAGAAGATTTCCCCAAAGCCAAGCTCTTCAGGATTACAAGGTCTGTAGCTATGGGGCAGGGAGTGATGCCAAAACTTCCAGACAGTCTCTCCTGGAGCCAAGAGCCTGGAAGAGTAGATATAATCTGGGCTCAGCTCCCAGGTCCACAGCAGGGAGCCTGGCAGCTTGGAGAAGACCAGCTAGAGCCAGAGCTCTCCAGGCACGCTGGTTCCCTGCTGCAAGGCTACGACTCAAGAGCCTGGGCAAGGGGCATAGTCTCTAAGGGTGGGGAAACCAAGCCCAAATGCCAGCTGTCCTCTTCTAGATCTAGCTGGACCAGTGCATAAATTAGGGAGCGGTATGCCAGCAAGACGATGACTGTAGTGGCAGGGCTTCAAGTGGTCTTCTCTCCTAGCACTTGCTAGAACAAGGAAAATCTCTGTGTCAAAAGAGCCCATTTCTTTTCAGAGTCATCATGGTTTGGGAGTCCTGCAAGCAGAAATTTATTAGAAACTCAGAATACTTTTTGGTTTATATCCAGCATAGATGGAAATCAAATTTAAAAGATAAATAAATAAAAGACGGAATTGGAAAAGAAAAAAAAAAAATCCCTAAGATTTTGAAATGTTACCTTTTGCCAGAACAGTATCTGCTCTAGGCGTGGATGGAAGGAATTGACTAATTTGAACAAAACACTTTTTTTCCTAAATATTTCTAAATGAACTGATATAGTACTCCAAAGACAGAAATGTGGGCTAGGTTCCTTGTTGGTGCCTGTGAGTGCAGCTCCACTGACTCCTGGCAGGATTTCCCCCAAGCATGTTATTCAAGAACGAGTGCAAAACCCATCAGTTAAATTATTCACAACTACAGTCCCTGCTTTATTAGACTGTTTAAAAAAAATAAAGAATAATTTATTTTAACTAATCACAAATTCAAATCACTTCGCTGGAAAATGATATGCAAACAGCTCTAGTCAGCCTTAATAAGGTTTGGGAGGAAAGCCAGGCATTGATTTGGCCTCTTGGAGCTCTGATATCATGCTGGCCACTGTGCAATGATTATAGGAGTCAGAGATGCAGCATGCTGTTTTTTTCAGAAATCTCTGCCAGCGGAGGAGACAGATGCCTTTTGGACTAACACCCACTGAACTCTTACACACACACACACACGCACAGAGGAGTGTTTATTCACTTGTCCGCAGCTCTGTTGCTAAGTGGATGTGTTCACACTCTCTCCGCTTGTTTTATTAAGTCTGACACATTGTTGTGCGGACGCGGCGCTCGGCATGCTGCAAAAAGTGGCTTTCAGATCAGGTGAGTCC
>NW_009637883.1:23755-30568 GCF_000690535.1 Cariama cristata | reverse complement strand
TGCAGAGCCCTATGTGAATTTGGTAACTCTTCCATTCACTCAGCAAGGAGGGATTAATAATAGTGACTAACGCCAGGCACAACCAGGCAGGCGGTGCAGGCTTCCCTTTGTGTTTTTCTGTTCAGAAGTTTTTCCTTCCCATTCTTTGACAGGTCTCAACTGCAATGAAAAATTGCGTCTTTAATTGAAACGCAGGCTCCACTAGCAGAAAAGAAAGGCGATCTTGTGGGACAAACACAGTACTAGGAGGCAGGAGATGTTCAGGTTCTGGCTCTCCTACAGCCTGCCTGTATGATCCCCAACAATTCATCTGATACCTCTGTGCTTCTGTTCTCCTGGTAAATGAGAAAAACAAATTGCAGACTTCCTTCCTCTCTTGAATTCGCTTAGCCTGCAAGACTCTTTGGAGCAGCCAGTGTCTCCTATTACACGTAGATACGGGGCCTTCCCCAACAGGTTGCAAACTCAGAGAAGATTCCTAAGTGGTACCATAATAATGAGTTATTTATCCCCAAGCTCCCTTAACAGGTTATTGTAGATAATAAATAAGGGCAAGACTGATCTTTACTGAAAGCTGAAAACTTTCTGAAGATTTAAAAATCAGAGCATGCCAGGACAAGAATGTCAAATCAGCTCCCTACAGAAAGACAGACAATTATCTCCACTTTAGAGATCGAAAACTGAACAGGAAGAATAAGTGATAGTTTCCTAGTTCCTAATTCCCTGTGGAGTTTCTGGGAATGAAACATAAATCTCTGTTGCAGAGCTCTTACTAACTGGTTTCTTCTTTGTATTTCAAAACAAAAAAAGCCAAACGTTTCCCCCAGGTTCCTAGCAAAGTCAGAATGAGAGAGTGAAGTGTTTTTCCAGTCCTTCAATTATTTTTTGTTGAGAAATATTTATAAATTCTAAATTCAGTCAATCCCAGGTCATTTTTGATTGAAACAGCTTATGTATCAACCACAGGGCTACTCTTCTCCTGTTACTAAACACAATTGCAATTAAAAGAAATCCAATTTAAAATCTGTTACTTCATAGTAGAATATGTGTATATTTCAATGCATGTGTATACATATACTGATATATATATGTTCTCTGACTTTAAACTGCAAATATTTTTCAAGCACACTAAATATTGTAAATGAGTACAGCTTTCCAAAGACGTGAATAACCCTTACAGAATAATATACATGAATCTTGCCTGAATGCTTAGACTTCTCCTGTATATTAATTTCCTGAATAGGGCATCATCTCTGTCAGAGTCACAAAGCATCTTTTACACTGCCAGGTTCCACCACGTGCATTACTATAATGTGGTCAGGAACTATGAATTTTTTAGGTACCATTCAGGGGGCATTTTATATGCATATTTCATGAGAGGAGGGGGTGGGAATAATATTTTTGGCAGACACTTCCCAGGATATGGATGGGATTCAGGAGAAGATGGCTTTTCATATAAGTAGTCAACTCCACTCAATTTAAACCATGGCTCTTGGGAAGCATTTAAAACACAGAGCTTAAATGGAGCTGCACTGTAAGCAGTACAGAGCAAACTGTCCGGAGTGTGTGTGTGTATGTATATATATACATATTTATATATAGCCAGATGCTCAAGGTCAAACACACAGATCTAGCCATTTGGGGACTGAAACTATGAAGCAGTTTGCTGAGACAACTCACTCTTCAGAGCTGCTGACCTCTGAGAGGCTGTTCAATACTAGAAGTTGTCCTTGGGGTGAGCTATGGGATCCAAGTCACTGCAATTGTGCCAGTGGCAAGCTACATCTGAGGAGCTCAGGCAGCAGATGCAGAGAAAATAATAGTGCAAATTGCTTGGGGATTAAAGTGTAAAGTCAGTTATCCTTGTACAGCTGCTCGTGACCTATCACACTAAGACATCTTCCTTCCCAATGAGCTACAACGCTCTGATCCTTACAAATGGTGCACACACAGCTACATGCTCAGGTATAAGTGCAATAATCTGTCTGTATCTAGAGTCAACACCTCACAAGTAAAATTGTGGGGTAAAAAACCTTCATGAAATAGGCTCAATGCTCAGCGATAGCACTTAGTAGACCCTGGTGCATGGCATCAGGCAGTCAGGGCTTGGGGATGATACTGAGTACACCAAACCAGAAAGCAGACTTGTCTTCTTAAGGTAGTCAGTGGAAACCAGAGAGATGGAGAGGCACACACATTACATCACAAAAATGGAGGGATTGACTCCTCAGGACACTGCAAGGCTACAGGCATCCTCATAACAAGTTGCCCATGAACCAGCAATGTGCCCTCGTGGACCAGAAGGCGAACGGTATCCTGAAGTGCATCAGGAAGAGTGTGACCAGCAGGTCGAGCGAGGTTCTCCTCCCCTTCTACTCTGCCCTGGTGAGGCCACATCTGGAGTGCTCTGTCCAGTTCTGGGCTCCCCAGTTCAAAAAAGACAAGGAACTACTGGAGAGAGTTCAGTGGAGGGCAACGAAGATGATGAGGGGCCTGGAGCATCTCCCTGATGAGGAAAGGCTGAAAGAGCTGGGTCTGTTCAGCCTGGAGAAGAGAAGGCTGAGAGGGGATCTCATCAATGCTTATAAATACCTTAAGGGTGGGTGTCAACAGGATGGGGCCAGACTCTTTTCAGTGGTGCCCAGCGACAGGTTAAGGGGCACGGGGCACAAACTGAAAATCAGGAAGTTTCATCTGAATATGAGGAAGAATGTTTTTCCTTTGAAGGTGGCCGAGCACTGGAATAGGCTGCCCAGAGAAGTTGTGGGGGATCCTTCTCTGGAGGTATTCAAAATCCTCCTGGACTCAATCCTGTGCAACTGCTGTAGGTGACTCTGTTTTGGCAGGGGGTTTGGACTGGATGATCTCCAGAAGTCCCTTCGAACCCTGACTGCTCTGTGATTCTTTGATAATCAGATGACCAGAGCTTCAGAGTCCTTTCCAGACAACTTCCTATCCTGCCCTAGGATCTCCAGAAGTCCCTTCGAACCCTGACTGCTCTGTGATTCTTTGATAATCAGATGACCAGAGCTTCATCAGAGTCCTTTCCAGACAACTTCCTATCGTGCCCTAGGCACTTGGCTTTTGACCTGGCCCTCAGTAGACTCATCCTTGCTTTTTAGACCATTTACTACACAGTCAAAAGATGGAAAGAAATGAAAAAGCTTGGCAGTCTGCATACAGATTTTGGAAATAAGTAATCTGAATATGATTCCAAAGCCCATATTCATCCTGCCTAACTTTAGGCACACAGTGGAGCCACAAAAATTAGTAGCATAATTGCCTTCAGCTCCTCTATAATCAGAGTAAAGAGACAAGCACTAACAGAGGCGAGATGTCTTTTAACCGGACTGGAGGTTTTCTCTCTTCATTAAGTATTGAGGAGCATTTCTGTCTTTCTGTAATCATTGCTGATTTCAGCCTTCTTGAACTTCCCCAATCCTGCCAGAAAGTACATCTCAGATGCTCTGGGCTATTCCTTTTGAGATTTTTCTCTCTCCAACACTTGGATTTATTTTCACCTTTTCTCCAGTCATCACCTTTACTTCATTTATGATCTGGATCCAACCCAGCCCTTTCCTAACTCCATTTGGCCAAATCTAGTTTAACCTCTGTTATCAAATTCAGCTATAATTTCCATGTGGAACTGTGATGGTTTAGCAAATCTACTTTGTCTGGTTGACTTCCCAGAAAGAACTGGAGATTTCAAACTTGCCATTAGTGTAAGGCCAAATAAACTGCAGGTCAGCCACATATTCTTGCTTTGCGGGGCAGTTTTTCACAAATTCACTCTCTAAAGATGGTGAAAGCAAGTTCATTTGCAGAGAACAGCTACGCGTACCATTAGAATGGGCTGCTAACATTAGTCCTGTACCACTTCATCTTGCTGGCAAGCACTTCCAACAGCCCCCTCCGGGAGCAGTCAGAAACCAGAAGGCATCTGCCTTGGGACCAGTCAGTCATGCCTGCATCCGATCCTGGCGCCTGTCCTGCTGAGAAAGGGGGCTTGTCTTCACTAATTTCATGATGTCACCATTAGAAGAGTGGGAAGTAATATTTCCATGAATAATAATATACCGTGAAGGGCAATCAGTGCTCAAGAACAATGTCCTTGATCGTCAGCCAGCCAAGCAACCTGAAGAGCTCTCCTCCTTATTGCATAGGGAAACGAGTTACTGATTTGCACATTGTTACAGAGGGCAGTTCTTAATCATAATTAGGCCACTGTG
Source organism: Cariama cristata (assembly GCF_000690535.1). Lineage (NCBI taxonomy): Eukaryota > Metazoa > Chordata > Aves > Cariamiformes > Cariamidae > Cariama > Cariama cristata. Next base: position 26,339 of record NW_009637883.1, on the reverse strand, counting down.
AAAAGTCAAAGCATTCAAATCATGTGAGGGCTTTCACCATTGCAATCTGGCATCCATATGTTCAGTGGCAACTGAAGCAGACTGCTTTAATTTTTCCGCATTTTTTTTTTTTTTCCTGAAGACTCAATATCATTTACCCCCTTAAATATGTCAGTTCTGTCTTTTTGGATATGCAGCCCCATATTGTCTTTCAGAAGGCTAAGTTAAAACACAGCACTCTATTTTGATGCACTATACAATAAGAAATCCTCTCCTTAAGAAAAATAAGACATGACAATCACCATTGTATTATGAGATATTCCCATAAACTTGTATGTTTTGATCTGAATATAGGTCGCTTCAGAACCTGACCAAGTTTCTTAAGTAAATTCCGAATAAAAGTAAGAGTAGCCAAAAAAACTTTTAGCTGATTGCTAATCTAGGGCACTGAATACATCCTTCAGATATTTCCAGCCATCAGTCAAATATTTCTAGCTGAAAGGTTTAGTGTTTATGTTCATCTTGGGTTTGGTTAAGAAAATGTGAAAAAAACCTGTCTAAGTCTCCTCCTGAAAGGAGTCTAAAAGCAGTTGGCTTTCTGCAATGGAGATCGGTGCTTATTCCTTCTCATCAAGGAAAAGGAGCTATATGAGTGAAAGAGTGCAAATGGGCTTTTGTTGATCTGGAGTATTTTTACTCTAAAAATTAGATGTAGTTTTCAAATTTTCAGATGGTCGAGGTCTGAAACCATGTTACAGTGAGAATGGTAGCAAAATACCTTGTAGTTTTAAGGGGAAGAATAATCATTTCATGAAAGGGTTGAGACTCTTCCTGGCAGAAAAGACAGGATGCCTTAAACCCTGCAACACAAGTGGTGGCTGCCTCCTTTTGTAGGCCATGGGAATGGAGGGACTCCTCCAGGGCACTGGTCCCCTCAGCCTAAGGTAATGTCTAAAACGGGCTTCAGAAATCGCTTCTAGACATAGCAGTTTCTTTCCATTGTCTATGAAGTGAGCCTAGGGTGACTAGGTTAGATAGAGCTACGCCATAGGAGTTAGATGACACAAATCCCATCAATGAGGCAATACTTAATATCTTTCTATCAGACACAACTTTTTATCCAAATGCAGTTTTCCAAAAACCATGTTTTGACTGAGATCTGAAGTACAAAGTAGAGCTGAAGATGATATCACGTATTACAGGAGAAAATGTATCTTAGCTTGTCTGAAAATCACTGGAACGCATCAAATTCATCAGTTCCGCTTCGAGTCTTTCTTCCCTGAACTCCTTCAGCTTCCAAGTACCTCCCCAGGTGTCCTGCAGTGCACATACCCTCAGGTCCCTTGCTTGCACTGCTAGCCAGATTTTCCTCAGCAGCACATCACTCGGGGAATCTAGTAGGAAGCAGGAAAACAAACGTCATTTTTTGACTACACCTCTGAATCACATCCCAATGAGGATCTTCTACTGGCTCTATAAGCCATATGAGCAAGGCTGAGATAAGGTCACTGAAAGGATAAGAAAACAGAGATTATTAATTTATGCCTGCCTAAAGCCCCAGAAATTTTATTACATAAAATGCTAAAATGGGATGAGATCAGGGACATATACTTTCAATGCAGGAGATTTTTTTTTAGTGATCCAAAGCCTTAATTAACAATAAAGAGTAGAGCTGTAAAGCATCTCAGAGTCCATTTGAATGCGCAAAATATTAAAAGCTTGCCACATTCACCATCAGTTCCTTAGAAACTAAGAGTGGGAAGTTTCAGCAATGTGAGAGCTTAGGGCCTCTGAAGGACTGAAGAGCCCTGAACTAGTCTTAAAACTCAGTTGCTCTGGTAGGACTCCTGGCAGAGTCTCTTTATAGAGTTATGCTACGTGATGTCTCACCAGTACATCTCCAGCTCTTCCTGTTGATGAACTTCATGACATGACAATCGTCTCTTCCCAGCCCTAAAAAAAAGATAGTACTTAACATAACCATACCAATTTTTATATTTATGGTGAAGATACCAGCTTGGCTTAGATGATGTCTTCATGGCTCTGCAGCAGCTGACAGACCATGTGCTTTACCACACAAGGCCCTTTACAGCAGTGTATTGGCATGATAGAGGTTTTATTAATACAAATTGGAAGTGCCACCTCTTTCATAAGGCCTCAGTCTTGCAAAAACTGAAAAGACAAAGCTGAAAATGCCTGTTCTCCTGAAATCTCTAAACATATAACATTATGCTCTACTCCAGCATGGATAACCAAATTGCATTCCTGATTTCCTCATATGAAGCCCAAGGAACCCATGGAAATAAAAGACCTTGCTCCTGTGTTATCATAATGAATTACATTTTTTTAAGCCTGCTTTAGCAAATTAATTGATTTGATATGATTTAGAAGGACAAAATTTTCCACTTTCTTTTGGCATTTTACCTCAACACTGCCACGTCCAAAAGACCCACATAGAGCAGAGGAGTTAAAATGAGGGACAGCAGAACTTGATTCTCCTCTGGCTTCCCATCCCCTGCAAAACCAAGAACCATTCTGCATGGCAGCATCCCCTCTCCTACCCCCAGCCCGAAATACTATGAATAAGGACCACAGTTCTCCGTTC
>NW_009637883.1:0-23724 GCF_000690535.1 Cariama cristata | reverse complement strand
AAGGCCCGCAGTTCTCCTTTGCCTCCGGAATGCCAGATATGAAACCACAATCAAGCTTCGATCTCTTCAGCACAGCATGCTCCACATGCCAATCTACATGTTTGTTGAAAAAAATTATTCTGCTGGAATAAGTTTCTATTATAAGCTCTCACTGTATACATTTTTTGGAGTTAGTATATAATTCCTGCACCAGAACCCAATATCTTTTCTGTTTTACAACTGCACATAAATACAACTGCCTTCCATCTAAAAAAAATAAATATTCACAATGTCTGTTCAGTTTTGCCTTCTCGCAGCATCTCTCTCCCTCTGCCCAAATATAATCGCACTTTCTAACCCAAATCACTCATGGGGGGGAGAGCCAAACAAATCTCACATTCATAAACTCAGATGACAGCCACCCTGAGCCATAGGAATAGCGTTGAATTTATTGGAGCTGCTAGCGCAGTACAAAGCAACTGGAGTAAACAGCGGCAAAGTTATTTGGAGCGGCTCCAGCATGCAAATGGCAGAGACATTGATAGCTGTAGCAATTATTATTTCCTTTCCCCACACCCTTTTCCTTTTTGCAGTTTGGCCAAATGAGTTTTTCTGCAGATGCTGGAGGCACTGGAATCTGCTGAAAACGATGGTGATTTCTATGGCCACCCTCAGGTTTTCAGTACAAGAACGAAAAAATATCTAGCTTACCCATCACCATGAATTCACGGTGGGAACAGTGTTTGGCCCAATAATATGTTCACCGGGTCTTGATTTCTTCTTGGAAGTAGTGAAGCAGGTTGTCTGACCAAGTGATTTATGAGTTAATCCTTGTCTGTGTGAAGCAAATAGGAAAAGGGCCAATTTGTCTGGAATTCATTTTTTCAAAATAACTGAGCTCCCACAAATATGAGCTGAGCCCAGAAAGATGACTTCAAGGTTAAAGCACAAAATTGGAAAATGGGATAATTATTACAATTGGTAATATTGTTACTGCTCTTAGCAGCCTCACACCCAAACCGGAAAGCTGTCACAACAAGAGTTGTGCAAACGCTGAACAGAAAAATAGTCCTTGCCCCAAGTAAGACATAATCTTAGGCAAAAGACAGAGAGACTGGCAGGGAAAGTACAGGGACATAGTGAACAGTTGGTAGCCTGAACAAGACAAAATGAAAGGGGCTCCAGAGTCACCTTCTTTTTCCATCTGTCTGGTTTCTTTACACTAGCAGACCTTTGGGTCAGGGAGCTTCTCTTTCTATGCATTTATACAGCTCCAAGCATCGTCTCTGTTCTGAGAGAAAATTTGGGGAAGCTTTCAGCAAGTTTCTAAGTGAAAGGTATGCAAATTGATAAGACAGTCAGCCTGGCCTTGTTTGTGATCTTTGTTCTTGTGTTAAATTCATATGTACATGGGATTGTGCCATATGTTTCCAGTCAGCCCTCGGACATGCGATTTTATACGGGCAGGGAAGACTATACTGAGAGGAGCAGGAGGTTTCAACAGCAAAGGGTGTTGCAGCTGATCCTTTTGGCTTCACTGCTGAAATTCTTAGGTTTCTTTTGTGCTAGGAAAAGGAGGAAAGCTGGCCTAGTGTGCCAAGATGAAAAACTCTTTGGCCTGATGTTTTGGACACAAACCTAAGTGTGAATCAATGGGCTGAGCACTGAATCAAGACCTGCCTGATACTGTCTAAGTGTCTAGCTCTTGTTGATATCTTTGAGGAGATTTGGCAATACACATGCGCATTCCTATGGTGTTTTGCCCTACCTGGTACTTCTGCTTATCACTGCACTCCGTGGTCTTGCTGCAACCAAGACAGCCCTAACACAAGATCTGTTGCACAGTTAGATTCTTTCAAAGATTTCTGGGCCAGATACAATTGCTTCATAGATCAAAGAACTAACAAGTATTTATTATCCCCTTTGCAATGTATTATTAACTGACAATCTAAAAACCATCCATAGCACCCCAAAATGTTGCACACAACAGCAATATAAACATCTCATTCCTAAAACCATCATAGAAAATACATGACACCACACAATCCTGTAACACAGTAGCTTAATGCGATGTTCACTCACAGAGTACCTTAATGGAGCACATTGTGGACATAATTAGCAACACCACAGCATGCTTCAGTACAAGCTGTGGTCTTGCATCAAAGATTTATAAAGACCAGCCTGTTAACTCATTCCAGGACAAAGGCCAATGTTGTGTAATCCAGTACCTAGAAGAGTGATGCAGTTGATGGAGGTAGAACAGAAGATTTCTACATCAAAAGGGTCATCAGCACCTGAGCAAGTGTCATGCACTCAGCTTGTTTTGTACTTTTTCCGGATTCCAATTTTATATGGGTTATCTGTCAGCAGGAGGCATTTCAACAACAAAATCAAAGTGATGTCTCCTCAAGAGGTCAGTCCAGAATCCAGTTCAGCTCACCACTACCCACTGGTTTTATTCTAATTTTAAAACTGGTTTTAAACGTATTCTGGTAGGATTTGTGACTTCAAGGATTTTCTTTCAACATAGGCAGCTGCTGTCTGTAATTCTCAAAGCTATTTATCAGTTAGATAAAAGCCAGAAATTTGACCATGTAGTATCATCTTGAGATGTTGCCATCAGCATGTTGGCTGTCTTCTTGCACCATCCTCATGGGCTGCAGCAACAGCTGATAGCAAGTCCCACAAAAGATTGCCACCTAACAAGGAGAAAGACTTATGGTCATTCATGACTAACTCCAGATGAGATATGCCTTTCAAGCACCTATTTTATCTCCCAGAACTATAATGGGAACTTTGCTCAGATGCTGACATTGTGGAGCTATACAGTCAGATGAAATGAATTCCAGGCGCAGGGTCAGGCTGCCTTGCTGTTTGCAGTGAGTAACCCCAAGGGGCCTCTGAAGGCTGAGAGTTATCACCCATGACAATATGGGCTCATATGTGCAACCATGACATCCTCAGATGGATGCATGGGCCTCGACATCCTAAGTGCACTCAGCAGACCTGTATCCTCCATGGCACACCCAAGCCTGCCCTTTTCACATCCCTGATTACTTGTCCCGTATATCTCCTCTAGGTAGTCCTAGTCTCCACTCTCAGTAGCTTTTGTCACAATCTCAAGCCATTCTTATCTTTCTCTCTGGGCTCACGGTCCTGCTCCCCAGACAGTCCTCACGGTTGTGTTCCCAGATGTCCTGTTTCCCATGACCCCTAAATCTTCTCGGCCATTAAGGCTCAGAATTTCCCCTCCCAGCTCCTTTACCTGTATGTCTCTTTTTCCTTTTTCTTCCTAAAATGGCCATTCCTCCCGTGTCTTCATGTAAGATCCCCACTGGATCTCACACTCAGGTTTTTTTCCCATATCTAAGATTCTTGTAGTAATCTGTTCTTTGTCTTTTCATTCAGTCTCAGATTATGTTCTCCTTTCAGTCTAATATGATAGCAACTTTGCCAAGCCTGAATTTCACACAAGCAAAAAACCAATTCTCCTCTCTCCTTCCACTTCTTCTCCCTTCTCCCACCCACAGCTTTGCTCTCAGAAATACTAGTACTATTTTTGCTAAACTTAAAAAAGAGATTCTAAAATTTCAATTCCAAGAGGTGAAGTACGACAGTATTATAAGCACCAGAAAGCAAGGCCATAAAGGTCAGTCAACTTAGAAGTAGTGGTATGTATCCTAACTAGTGCACCCGTAAGCATTGCAAGTACACAGGCGTACAGAGAGCCTGACTTCGCTAAACAGACTTAGAAAAAGCAGTTGAAAACAACCTGACTGGCTCTAGACCTGCAGGTGTTCAGGCACTGTTTTAAAGCCACCTTTTACATACTTGCAAGAGGAACTGTTTTAATCAAACCAATACTGCAAGAAATAAACACGTCCTTTAACCACTAAAAGGTGCCTGTGCAGTTTGTAAAAGTCACCAGCACCTTGAAACCATTTGAAATTCTGCCTTCATCATGTTTGCCCTTCAGCAACGTAGTTGCCGAGTTAATGGGCAAGACTGCAGCCAGTCTGGGCTAGCGTGGTGGGAAATACGAGAAGCTACTTGAGCAACAGTAGGCAGGTCTTTGAACTATATCTCAGGTGAGATTTCCACTGAAAATTCCACTCTCCATATTCATAATCCCCATGTGCTGTCACCCCATTCACAAGTATTAAATTCTTCACTCACATTAAAAGATTGCCCTCACAAACAGTAACGTTTGTAACATAACTGTGCACTGTTTTTATTGCCTAGTTCCTGTCACTGACATCCATATACGTTAGAAACCATTAAAATTTGCAAAATATATCAATTTATCCTCACTTCAAGGGAAAACTATTGCAAACAGGAGCAGAAAGGACGAGTAGCACTTGATTCCAGGTCCATCTTTACACTGGACTGTTGCTCAGAAACTGTTCTGTTGACAACAGACTCCGTCATTCCCCCTTCCTTTCTCATTTCCAAAAGCCCATGATTCCCAATGATAAATGACTCCCAATCACAAATATTTGAACTCAGTGCAGGAATAACCAAGCAAAATCCTGAAGATCCCTTTATACCAGAAGATCATTTATGTTGAGCTGTTCTTCAAGATTTCCACAGGGAAGAGACAATGTGGAACAAGTATGTTCCCTCAGCTTCAATGTATATTCAGAGCCAAACTCTCATGAAATAATAAATTCCTTATCCAACCATTCCCTTAGAATGATTCCGGGGGGGGGGGGAAAAAAGAAAAAAAAAGTTAAAACTTTACAAGATTTCAGGTTGCAGCAGCCTACTGTGCTGATCATTGTCACAGACTACTGTAGGCTGGAAGGGTAGGTCACTGATTCAAATGCAACTTGCCCAGACTGTCAAGTTCCTACTGAATGGCATCCCTGCCTTCCGGTCACTTTTGCTAGTTTAATGTTATCCATGATCTTGCTGAGGTGCTCTCTGTCTCACCTTTGAAGTTATTAATGATGATGTTCAACAGTGTCAGTCCCACTATTGACCCCTGAAGAAAACTGCTAGCAACTGGTCACCAATTGTACTTCCTGCCGATGACCATTGTTCCATGAGACCAGTGGATCTGTCAGTTTTCTGCCTACCTTGCAGTCCATCCATCCAGTTCACATCTCTCTGAATTACAGTCATCTCATCATAGTGTCACTGCTTCCTCTGGTTCCCCATCTCTCTGTCCATCTGTGATCTCTTCTGTATTTAGATAAGTGTTCTGCAGAATGCTCTGTCTTTCTCTTCCATGATTTTACAGTGCTATACTAGCATGAAAGTACAGCTTCTGAGGAGCAGAACAAAGAAAAAAATAATCATAACAAAATTGTTGAGTTTAGACTTTTTTGTATTGCTTTTGGAAAACTGGAAAACGAAGCTTTGAGGTAATACAAACCAGAGCAGCAACAGTTGGTTCAGCTCATATCATTCTGAAGCATTAGAAGTTATCAGATACTCACCTTGCCTGTTGTAAAGATGCTTGGCATCCTGGGAAGTCAGGAGCTGGCTTTAAATGATTTGGGATGTCTTTATGTCTAGAGTTCTCTGTTATGATTCCATATGTGCATCTGATAGGCATTAGCACATATCTTCATACCTGTCAATCTCAAGGCCTGACACTGAGTTCTACCAGAAGAAAGTTTGTTAGTGCACATTTTTCAGTACAGTGACAGGAAATTCTTGGAAAGCTGAGTAGTTCCTTGCTCAGTTATGGGCAGCCCACAACAGGCAAGTGAGAGCTCTATGTAGCATCGAAAGAAGAAGTCATCTCAGGAATCCTTTGGCCAGCTCAGATTCACCTGATGCTCCAGATCCAACATGCAGTTTGGGACAACATCCCTTGCTTGGCCAAATCCAAAGTTCAAAGTCTATGACATTTCCCTATCATTCTGCAACAGCAAAAGCCTGGAACTGCTTTACCTCCTGTCAAACTAGCAGTGCTAAGGATACATCTATATAACCTAAATACTGCCAGGGCACACTCTCTGACCCTGAGATTAACTAACACACTCTGATCATACTCATATTATTAAATTCCCTTACAAGGTGGTTGCATCATCTTGCCTATAGGAAATGGATCACAGATACCAATGTCATGAGTCAAGAGAACTAAAAAGGCATAAATCCTGCTTTTTGACATGGTATATATATGTACATATTATATAGGTATAAAAACACCAAAATCAAAAGTCAAGGTTCTGAATGCACTCAGCATTGCTGATGATGCAGCTGACTTCAGCAGAGGCCATTAACTTAATGCTGAGCACTTTTGCTTCAAATAAAACAGTTCAATACAACTATTTTCGGAGAAAATGCAGGCATAGGACTCAAGCACTTTGAAAGTCTATTCTAGGCTTCAACTCTCTTCCTGTGAGAAGGAACAAATCAGATCACTATTTGATGATGCTACTTTTCTACTTAGCAAGCACTATTTGGATAATAATCCATGAAAATATATAAAGAACATGAAAAGCAGAGAGTGCTGGCAATGTTATCTGTTGTTGCTATTATTATTTTATTATATAGGTATTAATTTTGGATTTAGTCCCCAGGAAATGGGATTTAGAAATACAGTTATAATAGGCAAGACAATTTACCCAGTTCATTCTGGAAAGTTGAAGAGTAGCAAAGTGTGAGACAACAGCTATTAGGTATTATCTGCAATAACTCCTGAAACACAGGTGAGATCACAGACAAGTAAGTCAAATTGAGTGCCTACCTTTGAGAAAAGGGAGAAAAAGAAGACTCTGACATTTGTGTATCAGTTGGCTGAACATCAATTCCCAGGACAACAACTAGAATCTTAAATATTTGTTTCTTCATTAAAATGAAGCCTAAAACCTTTGTATCTCAATTTGTAACATCACAGAAAATTACAAAACATATCTGAGGGGAACTTGCAAGAATAAATCGAGCCAAACCAATTAAATATCTGTCTATAGGCTAAAAATCTGTATGCCATATCTAGACTTTAATAAGGTTTTTGACATTGTCTTATACAAGCTTCTCATGAACAACCTAAAGAACCATGATGTGGATAAAACTACAGTAAACTGGGTATGCTCCTGTTCATACTCACAAAGCAATTAGTAATAGTCACAGTCAAAGTGGAAAAATATTTCCAGTAGTTTTCCTCAAGTATCTGATCTGGATCTGTACAATATACTCATTAATGACCTGAATCATGAAACAAGTTTGCAGTTACTAGAAAGTGTGTAGTTAATCCTGGTTTGAGTTTGGGGGTGGACAGATGACCAACTTGCTAATCATCATTATTCATCTCTTTCCTTTACTTTACTGTAATTCAACCCAGATGATTATGGCAAGGAAAAAAAAATTAAAAATTGATGTATTTTAAATAGAATATGCAATGCTACCCAAACACAGGGTTTGGGGCTTATTCTGCAAAGTATTTGCATCGTCCATTCATTATATCCTGAATAAACACAACTGGGTTTATATGCTGCAATATTTTTCCCCTGAGCTTTCCAAAGCACTCTTCAAACATAGTTAACCAATTTTGCAAACCCTTCATAGATTTTTAAAGCTGAAGGGAACCATTTTAATCATGTAGCCTTATCTTCAGCCTAATACATGAAATAGATGAATACATGAAAACAGGTTCAAGACATCCTAAATTTTTAAAATAGAGCAGTAATTATCTGGGATTGATGTATTCATCTTCCTCTCATGGCACCACCCTAGAATCTTCTTCTGCCATTTCTAATTTACTGAGCTGGGCATGGATTTAAGCCATTGCTGACCCTGGAAGAAAACCACAGCTACGCTACAGACTGGTTTAGATTTAGGCCAGGGAGTACAGGCTCTGACTTGAAATGCAGAGGTCAAACTTCAGTAACCAGAAATAATCTTCAGAGCTTTAAAATGGCAGAGATCCAAAGATCCAGCTTTCTCTTTGGTTTGATAAATGCTGCCCAGAAGTAAATCCTAGAGGATTTGTGTGTTTTTCACATATCTGGAGGCATGCAACATCTTTGTCAGCTCTGCAAGGCAGAACGTTTCTAGCAAAAGTAAGCCCTCTTCAGCACTGAGGACCTAAACTGCCAAGTTGGGGCATCTTTGGACACGTGGAGATGGGAACTAGTGCAATGTAACTGTGATGGGCAGATTCAGGAGGTACCAGGGCCCCATTACTCCGATTGCCACAAGAGATTGTAAGGTCACCTTTGCATGTGCTGGGAAGTGAGAGGTCCAATGGCTTTCAGCTCTCACTCCCATTCATAGTCTCATAATCACACCTGCAAAGATAACACAGAAGGAGCAAAAGTATTTTATGTTTAGGGCAGATTTTGAATATGAGGGTGAGAAGCAGTATTTTTGGGACATCTGTAAAAAGGGAAGAAGCCTTCCTGATGAATCCTGGTAAAGGGCAGTCTACAGTAAGAGAAATTCCTGTTCCCCTCCATTCCTTGTCATCCCTACTGCCTGTCCCCACATATTTCCCCCTGGTTAAAGTGCTCACTGCAAGCAGGCAGGACCTCAGATTTACATCTCACCTGAGCTGTGCTTCTTCTGAGCACAATAATGCTCAGTTAACACAATATTGTAATACTAGATCAGGTATTATCTGAGGGGGGAAACATGTCACCTCTGGAGACACAAATATAACTTCCTCAGCACCTGGGTGTTCTTGGAGAGCTCTTACTTAGTAATTTGGTTTTTAATATATAGAGCTATTCAACAATGGCAGAGGAGGGCCACTGGGTGTTAGAAGAAAGTAAGAAACCTTAGCTGAGCAGAGACATGGCTTCAAAATGGATATCAAGAGTAACGTGTCACACAAGGCTCAGAAAAATCAAAATCCTGCTGGGATTTGTTTTCCTCACTGAATCAATGACGTGACACCGAGGGAGACTCCTGCTGGAAATCTAAGCAGGGGGTTCAAGCTTCAAGTCAAGGTGACAGCATGGAAAAACAAACCCAGGTATGAGAAACCTCCTCTGTTTTCAACTACAGGTTTGAAGATCTCTTGCTTCCCCCCAGCTATCATTATCGTCTCTGACATGAATTGGTTTGCTTTTCTTGCTTCCTGTGAAGCTTGATATGGAAAGCCCATATGAGAGACAGTGCCTCTAACCCGAAGGATACAGGCAAGCTGTGCTCCATGTTATTTTTACCTCTCTCAAATCTCCATGCTATGTGTCCATACGCACTGCAAAATGGCAAACCCACTGCAGTAACCCCAGAGGGCATTCTGGGAAGATATTGATTTTTCCTGCTATTCATTTCCTTTCCAGACTCAAACAAGGAAGTGAAAAACCAAGGAAAACACACACAAAAAAAAAATCAGTTAGCCTTGCTGTGGATACACACTTGGGACTCCTATAGCTTTAAGTGGGATGTGTGTTTGTGCATATCTGAAGCCATAATAACATCCTTCAGTTATTGTGAGATGAGCTTGTACTGCAGAGCTTTAATGCAGAGTCAAATTTTGATGCAAACTCTCAAATTATGCAAATCCAAGAGTTTTGTTTTGGCTTATTACACAACTAGAAGGCTGCTAGAAGGTTTCCAAAGTCTGGAGGTGTTTGAAGCAAGGAGCTGCTTGCTTCACAGCCGGTGATGTGCGAGAAGGAAGGGAGAGCCTTGTTTTTTGAATGCCTACTTCCCATTTTACCTGTGACTGGAAGCAGAAATGCCATGCTATGCCACAAAAATGTTCTTCATATTCAATTCCTTTTCAAGATGGGATATAGCACCCCACCAAAACACAGAGAAAAACTCAACCAAAAGTTTTCAACCCCCTAAAGACTTTCAGGTTCAGTTCAAGGCTTTGACAAAGACTTTGGGTCACTTCTGTTTTTATCCATCTCTATTTGCCCAGCCCTAATTGCAACAGCACATCTGGAAATGCTACAGCTAAGGCCCTGCCAGCACTTTCATTATAAATCCTCCTGTTTTTAGGGTTTTGTAACTTTTCTTGAAAAAAAAATGCAACAGCAGAAAAGCTGAAACTTGATATAAAAAGTTCTCAGCTGGGGAGCAATTTTTTGTGTGTGTTGCAATATTTCAAGGAAATCAAATCAAACTATTTTGAAAATGAGAAAAGAATTTGTAGAAAAGGGTGGGAAGTGAGAAGAGCATTTTCTTGAGTTTGCTTTTTTCTTTATTTGAGGCACACAGGGCAACAATACTGCAGCTATAAACCATTTCTCAACTTTGACCTGTGGCTTGACTTGGATTAAAGGCTTCAGATGACTCAAAGGATGGCAAGGACAGCAAAGAAAAAGAACATTTGCCCACAGCACCTGCTTGGAAATGGCTCTGAGAGGTAAGAAGCATCAGTATGTCCCTATCCTTGCTGGAAGGCAATGAGAGAATGGCTGGAAACTCTGGGAGCATCCGGGACCTCCACTGCTTAATAAAGAATGTGAGCTTGCTTGGAAGTACCACTTGACAGAGGAATCCCTAGGGTAAGCTCCCTCCAGATATGAAGAGAAGCACAGAGGTCTTTTCCCAGACAATCCTTCCTGGGTTTTGCTGTGAAGCCCCTGGCTGAGATTAGTTCTTAATCACTCACGTAAAAGCAGAGCAAGGTCTGCTTGAGATAAAGACTGAGTACATCCACAGAATGGGACTAATTCTGAGGTTAAGATAAATACAAACACCTATGAGTAGGTCTCTAAGATCACATTATAGGTGATGGAGATCTATTTTCACAGTGTGAAATGCCTTGGCTAGTCAAGAGAAACACCCAAGGCCTGCTAAACAGGACATGAGTCCTGCTGCACCAGCAGCTGAGATACTTTAGGATGGCACTACTGAGATACTTTAGGATGCCTCAGGTGGCACTAGGCAGTTGAATCACATAATATGTACATATTTACTATGACTTGAGGCAGTTACTGGATTCCATTGTTTACACTGACCACATCAACAAGCAGTAGAAAGGAGCACAGTATTTTGCCTATAGCCACTACCTAGACACAGTACATGTTAAAAATACTTGAAAAAGTTATTACTGCAGCTGACTCCTGATCCATATATCAGGTTCAGCTCCACCAAAAACACATGAACATATATCTGAATTATTGCATCGTACCAAGTTACAGGGCAGATTCTAACCCAGGTGTCTGAAGATAAGTAGTGTAAGATTTTATCTGCAAGTAACCCTCTCTCTCTATTGACAACGGACAGCCCACCTGACTAGTAGACAAGGGTGCAGCCAAACCCGTTGTCTACTCTGTCTCCTCACAATTGACCAGATGCACATTGACTGTAACAGAAGTTTGGATACATATGAGCACTAAATTTGGGTGTCTTAGTCTGTAGCTTATTAAAGTTAGTCATTTTGTGGAAAGGACTTCCAGTCCTCATCTGCAGCATCCAACAGCTTATGCAGCATAGCTTCAACCTCTTTCACTGTGAGCTAAACTGTGTTGCATTATATCGTATCTGCAACAAAAACAGCCAACTGTGGCAGCTCAGCTGGCACGTGGTAGCTCGCAAAAGCATGGTAACTTGTTTGTGCCCCTAAGCCAAAATTCTTAAACAGTTCAGATGCAAACATGCAATTTACACTCCAGCCAAATCAAAGACAAAGACACTTAAATCTTAATGTAGATTGATGAGAACTTGATGGAAGAGGATAGTTTTTATTACAGTTTTTTAAGCCTGTCTCTCATCTAGACGGAGCTGAAAGCACTGTGGAAACATACTGGGAATTGTTTTCATTATACAAACCAGCCTGGCTAAAATCAGAATCTTTTTGACATGTCTTCACTCAATTGAACCAAATTGGAAACTAGGCTTGGTGACTACAATTGCACAGGTGCAAAACTATTCAATTCTGGAATAGTAGTCACAATTAAGGTCACCTGTGATCAAGAAAGTTGAACTGGAAATAAGGATGGTGCAGAGAAGAGAACTGGGATCATCTAAGGATTGTAGAACTTCATATATGAGAGGTTTGTTTTAAGCGTCAGGACAGAAGCTGAAAGATGATATGACTATTTAAACTACAGGATGATTTTGGCAAAAGGACAAATGGGCATTTAACTGGCCATGAATAAATTTCAGATGGACATTAGAAGATAGTTTCAAACTGTCAGAAGAGTGAGGTTTTTGAAGCAGCCTTCCCATAGGAGTAGTTACAGCAAGAAACTTAGCCACTTTTATGAAGGAACACGCTAAATTTATGAACAGATTATGTTACGTGGGAGGCTGAAGTAGTGTGTGGCTGGATTTGATGATCCACAAGACTCTTTTCAGGCTACTTCAGAGAAAATTTTAGAATTTAATTTTTAAGTGCCTTTTATACTTTCTGTATGTAATCCTGAGGGTAGAAATACTCTCACTTTGCAGCTAAGTCTTCTTTAGTGTTATTTCCACCATGAACAAATAAAGGAAGTAACTGGAAAACCACAGGAAAAGCTGATTTTGTGAGATTACAACTAAAATGAACAGATAGGGTAAAAGAAATCAGTCCATGTGCCTCTATGGGCTGATTAACATCCTTTGCAAGGTTTTGGTATTAGACCCTCAGGAACACCTATTTTCATTTTGTCTTACTATAACCTGACCAATGTGTGCCAGACTTACATGCTACATACAGAGAATGAGCACAAGAATTAATGCACAATTCAAAGAATATCAGTGGTATGCAAAGTAGCACAAAGAAGAAATATTTGGGAAAGAATCAAATAAGCTAGTTCCAGAAATTAAGGTATTATAGCTGTATTAGCCCCGGGTTGAGCCCAGGACTTCTGGCTAGCTGAGAGGCAGAGCTAGTCATCCTGGAGTGACATCCAGTCCACCTAAACCCCACTGTTGTCACAGACAGCAAACCAGTCTATGTATTTTCCTGGACTTCTCATTATACTGGTCCATAAGTTCATTAAATCCATCTTTATTTCATCAGAAATTTTTCTAGAGTCTTGAACATATCAGTCAAACTCTGCTGTGATCAAAGTTCTAGCCTTTCCTAAGCCTATGCAACTTTATCTCCACCTAAGTCTTCTAGAGAGGGCTTTAAAGTCAGAGGTAGCGAGGACAATAATGTGGCAGTATCTGCCTTCCTCCTAGGAGCCTAAAAGCTGTAGAAACTGGAAGATATTGTCTCCAGGAAAAGTGAACTCATTTTTTTCACAATGTTTTGACCAATACACCACAAACCATTTTTTTTTTTTTCTGGTCAACTGTGGAGCAGGAGACAGATGCCAGAAAAAAAAACCCCAAACATATATACACAACAGTCTAGCGGTTAGAGAAAGAGCAGGGATGTCAGATGCTACTCCTTGCAACATAATGCCACTGGTCCATTCCAGGACACACAGTAGTTTAGGTTCATGGAGGAAAGGGAGACTGCACTATGCCTGGCCTTGACTTTGTGATTAAGTAACCCTTGTGGGCAATGGAGAGTCAAACACAGAATCACAGAATCATTTAGGTTGGAAAGAACCTTGAAGGTCATCAAGTCCAACCATAAACATAGCACAGCCAAGTCCACCACTAAACCAGATCCCTAAGCACCACATGTACACACCTTTTAAATAACTCCAGGGATGGTGACTCCACCACTTCCCTGGGAAGCCTATTCCAATGCTTGACAACCCGTTTAGTGAAGACATTTTTCCTAATATCCAATCTAAACCTTCCCTGGCACAACTTTAGGTCATTTCCTCTTGTCCTATCACTTGTTACTTGGGAGAGGAGACCAACCCCCACCTCGCTACACCCTCTTGTCATGTCATTGTAGGGAGCAGTAAGGTCTCCCCTCAGCCTCCTTTTCTCCATGCTAAACAACTCCATCCTCCGGGCTATGTAGACTCCAGGACCAGGGTCTTGGGGAAACTGTCAGTCATTATTATATAAAATATGGGCATATGGCTCCTCTTCTTTTTGCATTGTATATGAGAACATGGCGGACGGCCTGGATCCTACACAGTTGCCATCCCCTATAGTTTACTTCTACTTCTTTACATTCTCAAGGGAAGAGATACACAGTTAAGCAAAATGGGTTGTCCTCTGTAGGTCTTTAGAAGTAGTCATCTGTCTTCATTAGCTACACAGGAATTACAGACATAGTTTTATGTAAAACCCCTGCAGGCAGGTACCTGAAGTTTTTTATCAGGCAATACACAGACTGAGCTGACTGAATTTTGGGCTCCGTACCACCCAGGTCCTACAGGATCCTGGATATGAGCTATTGTCACTACATAACTAAGCAGCTCTTTCTCCACAACTAAGCAGCTAGCTGCTGCCTGTAGTGTAAACAGCCTCTGTGAGTCACCATGAAAAAAACAACTTTCAGGCTACTTAAAGACCTCAACTCAAAGCAAAAGACTGTCTCAGACCTGAGCAACAAGAATATTTACATCTCTTAGAAATATAAAGGAAAGGGCAACTAGCTAATTCAAAAGCATGAATGCACAAAATAGAATGGAAAAGACTATTCAATCAGTGATTTGGCCTCTGATTATTACTCCCCAGTTTTAGTCCGTCAGCTTTGCTACCTGATCATTTTTCAGGAACAAGATCCAGGAAGCAGCATAGTCAAACTAATTTGTTCCATAAACAAATCTTTCTTTTTAATCTGCCACTTTTGCCATTTTGGTCTACTCTTGATCATTCTGTAAGACTTCTATTTATTTAATGAAGATGTGTACCACCATTCAACATACATAGTTACATGCACTGGCTGGCAAAGTGCTAAGGACCTTCATAAAATGCAAGGCACTTTCAACTCACCATGTCGCTTTTCTTCTGCTCTCCGTTTTGCTTCCAAAAATTCCACCAGGTTTGTCAGACATGATATCCTGTTCCAGACACTTTCCCAATTCCTTTATATCAGCTCATATTTTTCCAGATGTTTTGTGATCTCATCCTCTGCTAATGTCTCCAAGACCTTGCCTACTGTCAAAATCAAACTTTATTGCAAACCTGTAACTCCTTGATTTCACCTTAGTCCTCTTTGTATGGAATGGGTTTACATTCACATTGTTCTTGCCCCTTAGTACTCCTTCCTGTTACAATAAGCTAGTAAGTATTCTTTAGTTGACCAGTATCCTCTTCCATCATCTCTTTCATGAGATTCAGGTGTGACCAGCTAAGCCCTACAGCTGTCTCCTCTTTCCAGTGATTTTTTTTAAAAAGATTGATCTTCAAATTTCTTTGGCTTTCAGAATCTTTTGTTTTAATTTCTGGCACTGTATTTTGTTTCTTCCTAGAGACCTACTTATCACTGATGGTAGAGGACTAAGGCTGAAGTAATAATGATACATTATCTAAGACAATCCACAGACTGACCATTGTTTATGGAGCTTTTTATGTCCAGACAAGACTGGTAGTGATAAAAGTTAATGAACATCAGGTGTCTTCTTACTGCTTTACATGCCAGCAAAGAACTGTTCAATTTACTGAAGTTTTTATCTAGAATATCAAATCTGGCAAATTGCTCAGAAGCTCAGTGATCATGGTGTGATGGAGGAATATGTTCAAATGGATGAGATGGTCACAGCTAAGGGATACAGTAGCTGCAAATCAGCTAATTTGCCCACCATGAATGTGTCTAGACCCACAAGGAAACAGCATAACAGATTGGCATTGAGACATTCCCTCTTCTCATCCTAGAGCTGAGAAGCCTTGGAACAGTCCAGGCATCTTGCAATCCTCTAGCATCCCCAAAAGATACCACTTACTTTGAAAACATCTTGCAGAATAGAATAACTCAACCCATGGAGACTATATAATTGCTTTAAAAACCTTTAACATTCAACAAATTGTAAGGTCCATTTGTAATCTATCCTGTCAAATTTTGTGGACAAGATATAATTCCATTTTAAGATTATGTGCAGTATTAACATACGTAGTTGTAGTTATATAAAACTTACACATGTTTTGTTTTTTTTTTTTTCCATAGAGAGAAAAATCTCATTTTAAAGCCAAAGGCCAACAGTCTAGTTGTTGGGTGGGCTCGTAAATCCTCAAACCAGGCAAGATCCCCTTTTCATCAGGCCAATCAAAGGTTTCACACAGTGAAAATGGTTCAACTGGGTGCAGTGATCCTTACATAAACAGAGTCTGGCCAGACTGAGGTCCTGCACAAAGCTCTGGTTTGCTCTGTTCTTTTTGTTCAACTAATTGTGGTGTTTAGTTCTTCATGGTCTCAGTTTAGCATCTTTCGTGTGGTTTCAAAGAGGAGTAAGCTAAATGTAGGGAGATTGCCTTACAGTGAGGGAGCATTAATGTTTCTAATATTCAGGTGCTCAATTTACTTCACAAAACCTAAATTCCTCCCTTCATGACATGTGGATGATTATCTCCATCTTTGTCATTGCTTTGTTCTCTCAGGAGAAGAAGAGGTATCGGGGTCACATGCAGTCTAATAATGCAGATTCAAGTCTATGTGGCCATAGACTCAAACAATTCATATGGTCTGAGATCCAGCACCCAGGGATTTAGGGATCACAGCTTTCAGAGCTGTAGGACTATGCTTGATTCATTGCTGCTCTGTTTTACAGGAAATTTCC
Organism: Cariama cristata; assembly: GCF_000690535.1. Lineage (NCBI taxonomy): Eukaryota > Metazoa > Chordata > Aves > Cariamiformes > Cariamidae > Cariama > Cariama cristata. The sequence goes on along the minus strand of NW_009637883.1, from coordinate 7,273 downwards.
ACAAAGGCTTGCACAAGAGGTTTTTTTGTTTGTGTGTTTGTTTGTTTATATTCCTCTTTGCCTCTCCACCCAACCAGCATGAGGTTCCTAATATAGCTTTGACTTTCCTAATATAGCTTTGAGGTTCCTAATACAGCTTTGGCTCTCTCAGCTTCATATTCCGCCTGAAAAATGGGAATAATAGCACTGGCCTTCTTTATAGGTGTGATTTTAAAAAAAATACATTGAGGGCTGTAAGCTACCACTTAAGATAATGGGGGATGATAGTGATTCAATACCAATAGACATAAATAACCAGTACTGAGACCCCACAGATTTTAAGTTTTTAGTAAATTATTTGGATATTTTAGATTATTATACCACTCAAATCACTGAAAAAGTTTCCTTGGTTGGCAGTAAGATAAGAATTGTGTTACAGATAAGTGTCCTTGGATAAGAACCCAATATATCTCCAAGCATTAGTCATTTTTAACACGTGAGCTACACAGGGAGTTGAAACTAGTGATAACTTCCCTTCTTGCTGAATTTGTGCAAACATTTCCTGAAGCTTTCAAATTTTTGCCACAACAGAAGCCTTTTAAAGCTTAAATAGGGATAATGTGAATTATTAGCATCAGTCCAACCACAAGCATGTCTGAAGCAGCTCTTGCTGATAACACACTGCAACAACTACATTTCCCTCACACATATCCACAAAATAAGTTGATACTCCTGATTACCACTGCATAGAAAATTACTGGGTTGCTGGGACTATTGCCCCCAAATAACTTCAGTTTCTTTCCTACATTTTTTACCTGACCATTTCAACATACAACTCAAACAATTTCTCAGTGAAACCACAGGTCAGACACTTTGTTAACAGATATTGATGGCACCCTACTGAAATCAGTGGCTCTCTGCAATGACGAACAGCAGCAGGCTTGGTCCTTTGCAACTGAACTTCAGATGTGAGGGTTTCCTCACTTACACTCCTGGCATGCAAGAGTGGCTTTGCAAGCCAACCCATTGGTTTCACCCTCACCTTGAGCACTGCACAACCAAATGGACCTCACAAGTACAGGAGCACAGATTATAAAACAAAGACCTTATTTCCTTCCATACTTGAGCAGAGCAGTACACCATCCCAGCTGAAGCCCAGCAGCATGTTTATAACTCAGTGAACTTTGTATTGCCTTACCTGCTACTGGCAACAGTTTTAAAGTACATCTCTAGATCACATCTCCCCTCTTTGCTACAACAGAGAGGAGCTGTAGTTGATGGTCCTCACTCACCCCATCAATGGCTAACGGTGTTCCTTCCTTCTCCGATGGAAAGTCTGCAGCTTCCAGCAGAGCTCATGTTAGCAGGGGATCTTGTATTTTGTACTGTCACTTATTTTCTACTGATTTTTGATTCATATCTGCCTCCACACTGACAATTCTTCTCCTGTTTCTATCAGTGACCAGCTGTGGCATTCTCCTCTCATCTGTATACAGGCAATTAGGAAGTGTTGATTAGTCCTTAAGGCACCTCACTGCTAAACCCCCTCCTGGCCCAGCAGTTCCCTCTTTGGTACTCAGTTCTCTCTCCTTCACTTTTCCTGTCCACCCAACCTTTCCATCTTCCCCACCTGACCTTGCATCTGCTCACATGACATGACATGACATGACATGACATGAAAGACGTCAATGAAGACTTGGCAGATTTCTTAGTCTAAGCTTGAGTCAAGCACAGATATCTGGTCAAGGCGCCAGCCCTGGTTCCTTGAAGGCCACTGTAGATGCACCTCTATGCACCTCTATGTCCAGGCAGCTAAGGAGATCAGAGCCACATTTAAGCCACATGTCATCCATGACTAGCCATTTCTTTTCCTCAGAGGTTTCAACATATCATCCTAGATTTGCCACAAGCTGGACACTTGTGCAATGCACAATATATATCCTGCAATGCACAGCTCCGACCTTGTTAGTCCGACATTTTATCAGCCTCTTCCATTAAGAGTATAGTCAACAAAGCAGCAGTCCTTCAACTCTCACCCGTCAGATCTCATTACAGGTATTATATTTGCAACTGGCTGCCTCCAGTGGCTTTATAAAGTGAAGTCAAATGGAGCTGGCAAATGTGATCCTTTAACATGCTTTACCAAGCTTAGTTCTTGCTGTGGCAATTAAGTCACCATGCTAAATCTTTTGCAGTCATATACAAAGGGCAGCTAAAAGACATTGTGGTAAACTAGCTCATTTCAGCCAGATCAAGCCTCATTAAACAATTAACTGCTGCTCCTGGGGATTCTTAACTAGCTGGTTAAATCTTCTTCTAGAGCTTTGAAAGGAGTTGGGATTTTGATAAGTTACTGCATATTAATAAAAATGTCTTATGGAAGGCTGTGCTTTGTCATTTCCAAACTACTTGAGTGGTCCTAACATCCCAAATTCCTTACGTGCTTCAGGAGAGCTAAGCTAAAGTCTTATTCTATTCATGTGCTGGGGAATGGGAAAGCTGTCTTTCATTTCAACTGAGAAGAACAGAGAGGGTTTTCATATTTCAATATTTTGCCTTTTATTTTTTTTCATTCTTCTCCAAAGAAAAAAATGAGCATTTTTTCAATCAATTAATTTCTTCTAAAACTATTTACTTTTTTTTTTTTTTTAAATCAGACTTTCTAATAATCATCTCTATTATGAGCATTTCCTTTCTGTCCTAATGAATGATGGATAATTTTGCATTTCAAAATTTCTGGAGAACTGCTACGAAAAATATGGGGCTAACAGGAAGTACTGAATAGGTTTGTTTAAGTCTCAGTAGGACACAGCATCCACAATGCAAAAAAGCAAGCAAAAAGGTACCTACCACTGTAATATTTAAGAATGGAAACACTTGAAAATGAAGAGGTCAGTTTTTTTAAGAAACAGAAAGGCACAGCTAAAAGGATCAAATGACTGCAGTTGCTATGGAGAATTTTAAAAGACAATACTACAATGATTTATGATATTGATCAACTAAAATTCTCCCTAAAATTTCACTTGATTTTATCCCGTTTTAGAAGATCAGAAGTTTTTTATAAAGTAAGGAAAAAGAGAAAAGCATACTATGTTAGGTTAAATATGAAACATTAATAAAGCAAGTCAAGAAATAATTTGAGAAAAACCATGTAAAAACCATAAAAAAAACCTTAATAGAAACATTTCAAATACTTTTATTTGAAAACTAGCCTGTCAGAGAGTCCAAAGAAGTAACAATTGATTCAAAGAAAAGCCAGTTATTAGGCAAGACAAGACCACAGCAGAAAAGCTAAATAAATTTTTTTTTTGAGAAGCAGTGAGATGTTCTTGTAACAAAACTTTCCTCTGTGGTGGATTAAGCTCAAGAACTGTGTCAAGATGTTATTAGCAGAATTTTTAGAACAAGCCAATAAAATTTAAGAGTAAGAAATAGCCAAGATCAGATGTCATTCACTCATGAGTTCTGAAGAAATTCACTCACAAAGCAGCAAATGTACTAATTGTGGTATGGGAACTATCACTTATATAGGACCCTCTACTAGATGAGAAGAAGACAGCAACTATAAAGTCTTCTTGGGAATCTTGGGATCATCTTGGGAATGCCAGGTAATATTCTGGCTTCTCTTTAGTGCATATTGGTAGACGTTCTATTAAATAGTAGAATTAGTAGACAGAGATAGATCTGATATAAGGAAGACAGCATCACATTTCTGAGAAGTCAGGGGTCATAAATTTATTAGAAACTTTTGAAGGAGTAAAAGGGGATGTAGAGTATGGGAATCCAGTGAGACTACTTGGACTTTTCAAAAGCTGTCAACAAAACCTCACAGCAAAGTATTTTTGAGAAATTAACCTTTCATGGTCTAAGAGGAAGTATCTTGACATGGATTAATGTCTGAAAAGTTGGAAACAAGCTAAGGACTGAAATAAATGGTTGGCTTTAATAATGATACCCAACAGAGAGATGAGTTAAGATTTGTGCTCTTCAACCTATTTGCAAATGATCCAGGAAAAGATTGATGTGACCAATCCAAGGTCATCAAAACTGAAATGTATTCATTAAGGAAAGTGACCACATAATAAAGTGACAAACGAAATGCAATGTCAATAAAAAAAGATTGGGTGCATATAGAAAAATATTATCTGAGTTATATCCAATAATGGAGTATAAATTAACTTTCAACACCTAGGAATGATGTCCGAGTCATCATGGTTAGTTCTCTAAGTCACATCTCTGCTACGTCACATCAAATAAAATGCATATTAGGAATTCTTAGGAAAAGAAATTACAAAAAAAGCAGAAGGATGATTACACAATTGTATATACCTAAGTTTGGCAACATTGTGAATGGATTGATATAGATTTAGTTGCTTCATTTGCATTTTGGTTTTGAGGGAGATGAGTGGTGATGAATTTTGCTACATTTGAAGCACAGGAGACTGATGTCTGACAGGCACAAAATAGCAATGCTGATGTTTTCTCTATGGACCCCTCTTACTTTCGCAAAACAGGAAATGCCAAGGGATGGACCAGCTTAGGGGGTGTTCCTTTGCCATCCTGCCTGGACTCCTAGGTATGAAGGCAGTTACTATTATTATTTTATGGGGAAGGAATTTTGGCATGTGATTGAAACAAGAGGCCATTTGAATCTTGCTCCTTGTTTTGGCACTCCCTTAGCATCAGATTTTGCTTAAATTCCTCTGTGCCTTAGTTTCAGGGTACAAAACGGAGAGGACATTTCTTCCCTTTTCCATGGGAAAAGCTCCTGGGATGCTTATCTAATTGCTTTTTGCAAAGTTATTGGAAACCTGAATATTAAAAGTGCAAAGAATTAGAGGTCATTAATATTAGCTAATGCTGCCCTTGCCCCACATAACAATTTAACTTTGGAAAGTCAAGTCTCCATAAAAGAGAAATCCTTCTTTGTACTTGGTGGGGATGGATTATGATCATTCTAGGACTCTAGCTATGTTTGTTGGCATAAATTTAGAGAAGTTTCAAACAGCCAAAGTAAAAATAAATCTTATTATTGTACATTTATACTAAGCAGGGTTCACAGTTTCCTCTTTATTTTTTTTAGATTGCTATTTTGATTTTTCTCCTGAAAAACAAATACTGGAATATAATGTTATTTTAACTTTGAAATTTATGGTCTTCCTGACAACAGGTAGTCACAGTTGCATTCTTGCAAAAGAAAACAAAATTAAAAATATAGACACAGGAAATAAAATTAATTTTAAAATATATGAAAACATTTATTCTGTGCATCAGCCCAAGTGAACAGACAAGTCTCTGACTGATACCCACCACAGACTGCAGTTTCTTGAATTGATTGATTAATAGGACAGAAATGAGGAGGTGTGAATTTATTTTGGACTTCAACAGGGTTGAAAAAGGTTTGGCACAGTTCAGCCGGGCTTAATCTGCATTTTAAAGTCTATGAACAGTGACCACCTACTGGCACCCTTCAATGTGTTAGGTCCCATAGAAAGGAAACATTTTGCACTAGACTTCATTTCAGCTAATGTTCCGGGATTTATAAAGGTACTAAAAAGGCAACAGCAATCTGATTTCTAACTAACAAAATACCCCTTTTCCCCTAACGGGATCAAAACTCAACAGAAGAGTCAAGGAAGAAGGAGGAGGGTAGGTGGGATCGGAGAAACAATTTCTCATTGTTTGGAGGCAGATTGTTCATGAAGGCGACGTTACCCTTAAAATAAAATTAAATTCCTTTGGGGTGTTTTCACCATTAAGCATCGAGATTTTCATTTAACTGTGTGAAAGGTAGTAAAGAAGTAATAAATAACAGTTCAAATGGGAAAAAGCTGCAGAGGAGAAAAAAAAAAATGCTGAAATGCCGAGAATTTTATCTGAGCTAAAAAAAATGGAAGCAGAAAGATCTCCCTGTATTCTGCAGCAAGGATAATTAAAAACAAAGCTGTCTTTTAAGACAGAGCAAACATTCCCCATCATCTCCTTTTTCTGGCAAAGCCAGGAAACACCCTCTGAAGTAAAATAACCATAACAAGAAAAGGCATCTTCTTGAAGAAATTTTGACTCATAGTTTACTGATTTATAAGCAGTTCAATAGAAAGATGTTCCATGCCAAGGCAACAAGTCAAGAATGTACATTTTTAATGCTAGTTTAGTCTCCTATGTGATTATTTTTACAACATCTGCAATTAAAGACAGATTTTTCAGCTCCCTGATTGTGAGCGGATAGAAAAGGGTTTGATGTGCAGGCACATGCACACACACAGAGGGAAGGAAAACGCCACCTCTCCTTGTAATGGTCTTCATTAAAAACAGCTTTGCCCAGCTCCTGTTTTATTTCATTTGGATGATTGAAATTTTCCTCATCTAGTAGTAGGTGGTGGTTTTTTCTTCCTTACACTTCACTGATCCAAAGGAAAAATCTGATAGTCCAAAATCCAGCATTTTCAGTCATTTAGTCAGAAAGGGGTTGTCATGTTTTCAGAGGAAGGATGGGGCTGGGATGGAAGGGAGAAAGGGAAAACAAAAAACTCAGAAATCACTGTTTAAACCCCAGGTCATTAACACTCACACAGTTGATTGGGGGAGTTTAATGCAGCTCCCAGTAACAGCACAGACTTGGGGTGCTAAAACCAGTTGGCCTTTTGCACCCTATTGCACCTGCTGGAGAGTAAATACCTCAAGGCACGAGTTTGTCTTTCAGGCTCGCTTAGCTGCCTACAAGTTTTTTACACTGATCTGCAAACTTTGTCCGTGTATTTTTCTTAGTTCTCCAGCATGATTTTAAAATAAAAGCATCTCCCTGATCATGAAACTACCTACTGTGCCCTTCATTGCTTTGGCACTTGAGTTACCAGGAGTTGCATCTGCTTTTGCAAACAAAATTGCCCTTGTACAAGAAAAACAGCAGAAAAGAAAAAAAGATCCAGGAATTATTTTGTCAATTCCTTATAGCATTTTTATAGACATTGACTTGGTTCCAGGTTAAATATGACCTTGCAAGAAATTATCGTTACTATTAAACTACGCTCCAGGTCGAACTTTCTGTGAATCTATCTTTTTCAAGGGAGGCTCTGGAGATAAATTCGTTTCCCTATGATCTAAAAGAGAGGGACCCATAAAAATCATAGAGCATTGAAGGTAAATGTTCCTTCTTTCATTTCCCTTTCTGGACAAATCTGATTCTATTCAGGGGTTATGTTTATCCCAATGCTGAACTGGCGTGGACAGGAGCCCCACTTCGATTCTGGTGGAAACATTCATGGCATTTCAAGGTGATTCAAGGTGGGCAAAT
>NW_009637882.1:19373-19742 GCF_000690535.1 Cariama cristata | reverse complement strand
TTGGGGAGGGTACAGGGGTCCTTGCACCCCTGTCTCCCCCATGGCAGTGGGTTTTGCCAGCAGCCTGCTTAGGGCACAGCATTGAGATACCCTGGTTCATACCCCTGCCTGGGGACTGGCACTGCAGGCTGCCCCCCAAAATCTTGTAGGACCCCTGGGTCTCTGGGTTCTCCCTCGTTTAAAGCACTTTCTTCTATTTCAGAGTGAGAGGCCCTCTTACCTGACACCAAGCCAATGCCTGGTGGCAATGAGTGCAGAAGTGTCTGTGTCTGAGGGTGCCAGCAGGGAGATGGAGGCCCTGTGCTCGGACCTGCTTCTGCCCACACCAGGAGAGGCAGGAGCTGTGGGAAGCGCTGGTGGCGCCAGCAC
>NW_009637882.1:18598-19342 GCF_000690535.1 Cariama cristata | reverse complement strand
GAACACCCCCGCTGACTGCTAGCCAAGGCTTACTGCTGGCAGAGGCGTCAATGCCTGGGGAAGGGGCTCACGCTGAAGGAAGCAACGTGGAAATATTCATCGAGGCAGTGGCTGGCAACGTGACGCTGAGTAATGAGGCCAATGCCACAGGTATGGAGTGCAGCGTGGATCCTATGGTGCTCAACGGAGGGAGAGAGGTCTGGCCATGGCCCCTGTCCCTTCCAGCCAGCACCCTGGGGACACCACAGTGCCCTTGTGTCTCTGACCCTGTGTGCATCATGAGTCTGGTGCCATCATTCAGCACAGACCTGGCACAAGCTGGGTGTGCAGATGGGGAGGGATGCCTGTGGGAGTTGCATGCCAGGTGAGGGAGTTGCTCCGGGCTGTGAGTAGGGACCAGGTGGGGATCTTCACCCCAGACTGCTGCCCCCAGCACACTTCTCATCTGTGTCCGGTGTGGGCACATCCTACTAGGAACAGGACTGAGGTGGCCTCACATCTCTGTGTGCCTCAAATGTGCTGAGGGACAGGCCTAGTCATCGTGGTCACCCGGGTGGTGGTCTCTTATGGGAGGTGTCCTGGGATACCCTGGGCAGAGGGAGGGCTGCGGTTCTCCAAACTGTAATTTGTAGCAACAGCAGTTTATCCTCTTTGTCCAGAGCTAGAACTGAGCTACCAGTCCCAAGCTCTGGGCCTGGCAAAAGCCCTTTCTAATGCTCACCCCTCACTCTCTGCAGAGGTGCT
>NW_009637882.1:14844-18587 GCF_000690535.1 Cariama cristata | reverse complement strand
CTGTATTTCTGCGAGAGGTGTGGCCAGAGCTTCCCAGAGGCCTCCATGCTGTCCCAGCACCAGTGCCTGCTGCTGGCCCCCCCGAGGCACCTGGAGGTCCATGGGGCACTGTTGGCTTCTGCCAGCGAGGGCCATAGCGAGCTGGGGGGCTCAGAGCCACCCAGAGCTGGCATGCAAGAGGGCTCCACTCCCGAGCGCCTGCTGTGCCCTGTCTGCCGGGAGGCGTTCACGCAGCCCGGCGAACTCAAGGAGCACTTCAAGACCCACCGTGCCCCGCCAGGACCCCTACCCTGCCCCGAGAAGGGCTGCCGCTTTGCCACAGAGGACCGCAAACAACTGCGTGGCCACCTGCGCTGCCTGCACAGGGCCTCCCCTGTGTCCTGTGCCTACCGTGCCTGCCCGCTGCTCTTCCCCAGCCGCCCGGCCATGGAGCAGCACCACCGCACCCACTTCCCCTTCCACTGCGGCCACTGCGACTTCGTCACGTGACTTCGTCACGGCCAATGCCAAGCTCTTCTGGCAGCACAGGAAGGGCCATGTGGCAGAGCCCCCAACCGAGACGCCCACAACAGGTGGCCCCTCTGGCTTAGCCCCCCATGGCTTCGAGCAGCGCTGTGTCCTGCCGTTGGGTACGGCTGGGTTGTGGGATCGGGGCCTGTGGGTGCTGCAGACGCTGATTGTGACCATGCATCCCAGTTACAACTGGGAGGAGTTGGGGGTGAGGCTGTGCTGCCGGAGGGCCGGGGAGCCCTGTGTTCCTTCCTGCGGCATGGTTTGTGGCCCCCTTCTCAGCCAGGAGGTTTTTTGCACATGTGTGGGTGAGGGGGGTGACTCCCTCTTGCTTGGAGCATGATGATCTCTATCTTTCCCCACTGAAGGAGCACAAGAAGGGCAGGAGGAGACAGGGAATTGTCACCCTGGCTGGGAAGCCACCACAGCAGAAGCCAGGCCAGCAAAGCCCGCAGACACCGAGGAGAGCTCCTTGGAGGGACAGAAAGCGTCAGCTGGAGAAGAGGACTCGGACAGCGGTGGGAACGAGTCACTGGAGGAGGATGTCGAGAGCCTCTGCGAAGGCGAGGCCAAAGAGGACGGGAAGGCAGCTCCCAAGAAAGCCAGAGTGCCACGGGCACAGCACTTCAAAGGTGGGATGCTCAGGCTTTGTATTATGAACAAGCAGCACAGCCTTGAGAGTGTCAGGGAAACGTGGGCTGGGCTGGTGAGGCTTGGAGGTCCCGTGCCATCCAGCAGCCCCACATCTCCTGCATGTACCAGTGCACTGTTTGCCCTGCCCTCTGCCCAAGCAAACACATCCCTTTTTCTGCCTGTCCACAACTGCTGCCAGGTTCAGGCAAAAGTCTGCCTGGGTTTGGGGATCAGGAACACATGGGCAGGCCTGATTTAGGCTGTGCTTTTCCAGTGTTAAGCTGGAAAAAGCTCACCTGAACCGTGCTGGTGGTGACAGTCCCTCCAAGTAGATGGCTGCTGTGTGGCCACATACGTGTATAAGCCCTCACCTGGCGCAGCTGGATCGGGGAGTGTGCCTGTGTTCTCCATCCCTTCCCTGCTGACAGCTCCCCCTCTGCTTTCACAGGGGATGTCATAGAGGGCTCCGAGTACCTCTACAAAACCCACATGTGCCCCGAATGCAAGCGGTGTTTCAAGAAACGGACGCACCTGGTGGAGCACCTCCACCTGCACTTCCCCGACCCCAGCCTCCAGTGCCCAAACTGCCACAAGTACTTCACCAGCAAAAGCAAACTGAAAATCCACATGATGCGGGAGACGGGCGAGAAGGCCCATCGCTGCCCACTCTGCCACTACAGCTCAGTGGAGAAGAATGCCCTCAACCGCCACATGGCCAGCATGCATGAGGACATCTCCAACTTCTACTCCGATGTTTACTCCTGCCCCGTCTGTGAGGAAAAGTTTCGGCTCAGCCAGGCCCTCAAAGAGCACTTGAAGACTCACAAAGCTGAGCCCAAGAGGCTGAGCTGCTTTCAGGGAGACTGTGACTACTGCACAGAGGACCGGAAGGAGTTTGTCCGTCACCTCAAGGATGCTCATGGCATCAAGGCGGTGGAGTGCAAGTACCATGCCTGCTCGCTGCTCTTTGGCACGACCGAGGCCATGGAGGCTCACCGGAAAACCCACTACGCCTTCCACTGCCAGCAATGCGACTTCATCTGCTCCAACAAGCACGTTTTCCGCAAGCACAAGAAGCAGGGCCACCCGGGCAGCGAGCAGCTCCAGTGCAGTTTCTGCCCCTACGCCACTTTCAACCCCGTGGAGTTTCACGACCATGTGGGCAAGATGCACGCCAACGAGAAGATCCACAAGTGCACCGAGTGCGCCTTTGCCACCGCGCACAAGAGGGTGCTCATCCGGCACATGCTGCTGCACACTGGTGGGTGTCTGCTGCGGGGTTCCTGAGAGCCGAGCTGGGATGGGATGGGGGCTCCTGTCATGGCTCCAGGTGGGCAGGGAGGGCTGGGTCAGGGCTCCTGGGTGCCATCACCGGCTCTGCCACCCTCACGTCACTTGGCTGAAATCGTGGCATGGCCCCAGCCCTGCTGTTACCCCCAGCTCCTGCTGAGCTGATTTCCCTGCAGGGGGAAGTAAACCATGTTGCTTTATCTGACCATCATGCTGAGGGCGTTCCTGTGTTGCGTGTAGGAGAGAAACCTCACAAGTGTGAGCTCTGTGACTTCACATGCCGGGATGTGAGCTACCTGTCCAAGCACATGCTGACCCACTCCAACGACAAGAACTTCATGTGCACCGAGTGCGGGTACATCACCAAGTGGAAGCACTACCTGAACGTCCACATGCGCAAGCACACTGGAGATCTCCGGTATGACCCCTGGCTCTGCTGGCCTGGTTGCATAGTCAGGGCTCCCCAAATCCTGCTCCAGGGGTCTGCTGCTCCGGGCTGCGTGTGCCACTCTCATGCCTACGGGATAGCTACAGCCTGCTCTGTCTGGCATGTAAGAAACACGGCCTTTGAGCTTGCAGGTTGTTGCCAGCATGGTGCTGTGGAGGCAAAGCTATTTTTGGTGTCTCCATGCCGCCAAGGAGGTGTATTATCATATCAGTGCAGCTCTGAGCTTGGTTTCCTGGGCTATGCTGATGTTCGTGGGCCAAGGCTAGCTTGGGTACGTGCAGGACTCTGCCAAAACATCTTTTTCACCTCTGTATTATCACCTTCTTTGGCTCTAGTCTGCCTCCAGGGATGCTGGAGGCGCTGCTGGTGTGACATGGGTGTGGGGGTGACACGGTCACTGTATGGAATACTGAGAGAATCGATCTCCCATCCCCAGGCTGGGGGTGTAAAGCACCAGCAGTGCCAAAGACTGCAGCAGGAAGGAATTGCCTGTGAAAAGAGCTGCCTGGATGGCAAAGGTCAGATCTGGCAAACCGAACAGTACCCCTTCCCCATGTGTCCGGGATGGGGAAGCAGAGCTCAGCGTGCTTGACAGGGCTCAGCCTGCCCCAGTTTCTCATGCTGTCTGACCGATTCTGCTTTCCCCACAGGTACCAATGCAACCAGTGCTCATACCGGTGCCACCGTGCTGACCAGCTGAGCAGCCACAAGCTGCGGCACCAGGGCAAAAGTCTGATCTGTGAGGTGTGCGGCTTTGCCTGCAAGCGCAAGTATGAGCTGCAGAAGCACATGCAGGCGAAGCACTCGCAGAACTACCAGGTGCCCATCTTCCAGTGCCAGTACTGCACCTACCAGACCAAGT
>NW_009637882.1:12670-14813 GCF_000690535.1 Cariama cristata | reverse complement strand
TGCGGACCCACGAGAACTGCAAGCACACCAAGCAGAAGGAGTTTCGCTGCGCCCTCTGCTCCTACTGCACCTTCAGCAACACTAGCCTCTTCTTCCACAAGCGTAAGATTCACGGCTACGTCCCCGGTGACAAGGACTGGCTGGAAAACTATGCCAGCAAGGAGCTGGAGATCAGCTCATCCGAGGCACTCTTCGGCTACGAGCTCGGCGCAGCCCTGCGTGTGGATGCCAGCTCTCCCCTCGCTGGCAAGGAGCAGTGGGCAAAGGCGAAGCTGTCCCAGCTGGAGTCCCAGGGGGAAGAGGGTTACCAGGAAGCATTCGTGTTGCCCCTCCTTGGGCATGATGCTGCTCCGCTGGAGAGTGGCAGCAAGGAAGAGAGAGGTGTGGGCGAGGGGGAGCAGAACTGTCCCGCTGCTGGCAAAGCCCTGGGAGATGACTCCGTGCAAGGAGACGCTGCTGCAGGCTCAGCTGAGCTCGCTGCTTCTGGGGATGTGGCAGAGAGCTGCACCTTGCACTTGGAGGCACTGAATGTCTCATCTGACCCCCTCCTGGAGCATTTGACTGGAGAAGCCTGTGTGGCACAGCCAGAGAGCATGGAAATGCTGTCCTGCAAGGAGCCTCCCGCAGCCTATGAGATGCTGGGCTCCCGGGATGACCTTGGCTTGGAGGACAATGACAATACACTCGAAGAGATCCCAGACTTGGAGGAAGAGGAGGCAGATACACCGGAAGACGAGGCGGTGAGGCTGGAGGGCAGCGTAGCGGCAGGAGACAGCCAGGGAAAAGATGCCGTAAGGCAGGCCACGGGCCACCTCGAGGGATCGTGCTCAGACCATAACAAGCTGGTGACAGACACCAAGATGAGAGAGACCAGCCAAGCTGAGCTGCCAGAGGCCTGGCTCAGCATGCTGAAGACGGCTGAGCAGAGCCACCCGCCTGTTCCAGAGGATGTGGCCACCTCCGGTGATGATGCCAGGTGCGGCTCGGAGTCGGTGCTGAAAGCTCTGCGGAAGCAGGACAAGGAGCAGGCGGAGACGCTAGTGCTAGAGGGCAGGGTGCAGATGCTGGTGGTGCAGTCAGAGAGCCAAATCTTTAAGTGCGAGAAGTGCTCGTACATCACGCGGAAGGAAAAATCCATGTCCCTGCACTCTAAAGCCAGCTGCCAGAGCCGCCGGGCCCCGCTCGTGTGCTGCGAGTGTGGCGCCAGCTTTAAGCAGCAAAGGGGGCTCAACACCCACCTCCTCAAGAAATGCCCGGTCCTCCTGAAGAAGAATAAGGTCCTCAGACCAACTGGTCAGGAGCCACCAGGGTTGTGCCAACCTGCTGACCAGCCTGGTGATAATGGTACAGAAATGGCGGAGAGCGAGAAGGGAGGCTCAGAGGAGTCCGGGCATGCTGAGAGCCCTTGGGAACTTGAACTGGTGGCTGATAAAATGCAGGCAGCAGGCAGTCCTTTGGCTGGGGAAGGGGCATTGGGCTGTCCTGCCCCTGAGAAATCCCTGCTGAGTGACAGCACAGAGGTGGCAGAAGAACCTCCCAAGCAAGGGGATGGGGCTGAGCCAGGTGGAGCTGCTTGTCCCTCCCAGCCTAGGAAACTCTCAAAGAAATACCGGATGGAGGGAGGGAAGCTGTACTGCAATGCCTGCTCCTTTGTGTGCTCCCGTGTCTCCACCATCACCTCCCACGTGGAGGATGGGTGCCGGAGCCAGGAGCAGTTCTGGTGCTCCCTGTGCCCTGAGACCTTCCGCTCTCGACGGGCCCTCAAGAGCCACTGTGCCGAGAAGCACATTGTGCATCCTGAGGAGGACAGACCCCAAAGCACGGAGCTCCCTGAGGGGGACCCAGTCAGCATTGAGATGGGCCAGCCCAGCGAGCTCCCGCTGGATGCGGCCCCCCCAAAAGCCACCCTGCCCAAGAGGAGGCGTTTCTCCTGCCCCACCTGCCCTTTCACCTGCCACCAGGAACGGGCCATGAAGACACACAAGAAGAGGGGCTGCGTGGTGCTGGGTGAGTTTCGCTGTGCCTCCTGCCCCTTCACCTCCAAGGCGGCCAAAGCCCTGCGGCTGCATCGCAAGCTGCACCGCAAGCACTACAGCAAGCGGCCGCAGCTGCAGTGCCGCCAGTGCGAGTTCACCTGCAAGCA
>NW_009637882.1:4902-12639 GCF_000690535.1 Cariama cristata | reverse complement strand
ACCTGTGCCGCATCAAGCACGAGGGGGTGAAGCCCCACAAGTGCCGCTACTGCGAGTTCAGCACCACGCGGCGCTACCGCCTGGAAGCCCACCAGTCCCTGCACACCGGCGTGGGGCGCATCGCCTGCGGCATTTGCAGCCAGACCTTTGGCACCAACTCCAAGCTCCGCATCCACCGCCTACGGGTGCACGAGAAGACACCCACCCACTTCTGCCCACTCTGTGACTACAGCAGCTACCTGCAGAATGACATCACCCGCCACGTTAACAGCTGCCACTGTGGTGAGCTCAACTTCAGCTGCTCCCGCTGTGAGGCTCGTTTCAGCTCCGAGACAGCCCTCAAGCAGCACATTCTGCGGCGGCACGAGGAGAAGGTGTCCTACGGCTGCCCGCGCTGCAGCTTCGTGTGCCACAGCGAGGCCACGCTCAAGTGCCACGTGCAGAAGCAGCACCCACACCTGGAGTGCAGCACCTGCAAGGAGACCTTTGCCACCCGGGAGGCACTGGAGGAGCACAAAACGCAGCATTTCAGCCACCGCTGTGAGCTGTGCAACTTTGCAGCCAAGGAGCGGCAGCAACTGGTGCGGCATTATGTGGAAAGCCATGAGCCGGCTGCCCCCCAGGACAAACCCCTGCGGTGTCCCTTCTGTGACTTCGCCTGCCGCCACCAGCTCGTCTTCGACCAGCACATGAAGGGCCATGGGGGCACTCGCGTGTACAAGTGCTCGGACTGTGAGTACACCACGAAGAACAGACAGAAGATCACGTGGCACATCCGCATCCACACCGGCGAGAAGCCCTACAAGTGCCACCTCTGTAAATATGCCTGTGCCGACCCCTCGCGTCTCAAGGTGAGTCCTGCTTGGGGATATATGCTACTGCATCTACATGGGTTGGGGGGGATCCAGACATGGGGATTTGGAGAAAAAGAAACTACCAAGGGGAGGTTTTGTCCTCTGTCCCCTTCTGTGGCTCAATAGGAGGCAGGCAGATAAAACTCATGTAGGTACAGTAAGTTTCTTCCCTGCTCTCTGCTGTTGCAGATTAAGGGGAAGGGAGATTTGTAGCAAAGCGAGAAGGTGGGCAGCTGTCCAAGTTCACTCCTCTTTCTACTGACACCTCTGGGTGCAGGCTTCCACCACTTGAAGCCAAGTCTGGCTGCCTGCTGGCTTGCAGCATGCTCTGTAGCACCAGTTAGACACAGTGCAGGGAAAGCCCACCTTCCCTGCAAGCAGAGCCAGACCCTGCCCTCATTTCTGTAAGTGATTAGTATGCTTATGCATGGTAAAGGGCCTTTCCTAGAACAGGAGGGCCAGACGTGGGTTAATGGAGGGGAAAATTGTCTGGTTTTGCTAAAAGAAATATTGACTTTTTTAATGGCCAGGCTGAGCTGGAGCCCTCTGAGCTGCCTGGGTGAGGCTGCACAGCATGCTCAGCTCAGGGCTAGCTTTGTTGGGCTGGGTTTTAACCCAGACTTTGCCCTAAATACAAAGCTGGGGAGAAAAGCCTGTGCCATCCGCAGGCTGGGACAGAGCAAGCTCTGCAGTACGGGCATCTCATCCTGACCCTGCTGTGGATTCCCACTGCCCACAGTCTGCCAGGCAAGCAGCCAGCCTTACCTGCCCCATGCAGTTTGAGGTGTCAGAGCTGTCTTTGAGCCCCTTCGCTGGCACTCCAGAGCCCTGCATGTTCACGTGGCCTCATCCTGACCCTGCCCTCTTGCCCTGTGCCCAGTACCACATGCGAATCCACAAGGAGGAGCGGAAATACCTCTGCCCCGACTGCGGCTACAAGTGCAAGTGGGTGAACCAGCTCAAGTACCACATGACAAAGCACACGGGTGAGTGCTACTCACTGGGGACAGGATGTAGTGCACTGGGAAGGGAGGGTGTTGGGGCTGCAGGGACCCCATCTCTGTGCTTCCTTTGCTACCAGTGGCCAAGCTGGAGGCGGGGGAGGATGCCCAGAAGTTGGGGAGCAGCACATTCTCATGTGCTGGTGGGCTGGGGACAGTGCCCCCGGTGTGGGAGGGAAGGTGGGGTGGTACAGACCCCAGGCACTGTGTGGTGCCTTGGAAATGAGGGGTCTTGGGGTGCCAGCTGACACAATGGGGTGTAGGAGGGAGTCCCTGGGGACTGATGGTCTGTTACAGGGATGGTGAGACCCACGGGATGGAGGGCACTGTTCCCCCGTCCCGGTGCCATCTCCTTCCCTGTTGCCACAGGCCTGAAGCCGTACCGCTGCGATGAGTGTGAGTACCGCACCAACCGGGCAGACGCCCTGCGGGTGCACAAGGAGACGCGGCACCAGGAGGCCCGCTCCTTCATCTGTGAGCAGTGCGGCAAGGCCTTCAAGACTCGCTTCCTCCTCAAGACACACCTGAAGAAGCACAGCGAGGAGAAGCCCTATGTCTGCAATGCCTGCGGGCGAGCTTTCCGCTGGGCAGCCGGCCTGCGCCACCATTACCTGACCCACACCAACGAGCACCCCTTCTTCTGCCGCTACTGCCCCTACAAAGCCAAGCAGAAGTTTCAGGTCATCAAACACATCCAGCGGCATCACCCCGAGCGCGGGGCCAGCGACCCCAGCCAGGGGGTGGGCAAGGACCCCAGCACGCCCACCATCCACCTCCACACCGTGCAGAGGGAGAGCCGGGCCGAGGGACCCCCTGGGATGGAGCAGGAAGGAGGGTGCCCCGCAGAGAAGGATGGTGCTTTGCAGTGAGGCCGAATCTTGACTGCTTTGAGGCCCTGGTGGTGCAGGCCTGCTGCGGAGATGTATGTGTGTGTATAGGCATATATGTATATGGGTTGTAAAATATGCAGCTGTATAAAAGGAATCTCTCAGCTCCTTTTAATACTGTTTTTTGGGGCTGTTTGGAGCCCTGTGTGAACAGTGGGCCAGGTGCCCACAGAGAAGGAGCGCAAGCACAAGCCCAGCTCCCTGTCTCTCCCCAGCCCCACTGCACCCAGACCTAAGCCTGCCTGTCACCGAACAATTTATTAGGTTGCTTACAGAGAAGGGACAGGGCAAGGGTTAATAGGGGCCAGGAGCTGTGATGGGGCTCTGCAGGATTGGGGGGCAGTGAGCACCGACTCCCAGCTCTTCCCAGCCCTGGGGTTTGCTCAGCTCCAACCTTGCTCCCCTGGCCAAGGGGGACCAGCCCCTGTGGCAGGGCTGCGGGGCCGTGCACCATCTCTCCTCCTCCCTCCGGCCAAGCTGTGCCCATGGGCCAGGGCAGGCTCTGCATGGGGGATGCAGGAGGCTGCACCAGCACAGATCCCACGCTCGGCTCATACATGGGAGGCAGCATCCTGAACCTGGGAAGGGGAGGTCAGTGCCTTTTCCCAGCCCTTGGAGGCTACTGCAAAGGGGAGCACAGCAGCAATGATGACACAGGGATGACACAAACGGCTCAACAAGAGGGCAATGTGGTTGGCTCCATGGCCCCAGCAGCTTGGGGCTGGCTCTATGGCTTCCATCCGGGTCCTGCTCACCCCACAAGCTCAGTCCTGCTCGGGGCCAGGTGGCTCGGTGATGCGGATATGGACAAAAAGCGAAGAGGGTGGGATGCTGGTGCCATCTTTGGAGAGGAGATGGATGTGGCGGTAGCCTGCAGGAGGGGCAGCAAGGCTTTGGCTGACGGATGGCCCAACCCTGCTCTCTAGCACCTAGCTGAGCCCAAGACACCCTTGCAGGGCTGCCCTGGGCCCCCACCACCACCAGGCAGCAGCCACTCACCGGGTTTGATGTTGGCAAAGGCCAGGGTGAACTGGCCTACAAAGTCGTTCCTGGACGTCTTGTCATAATCTTCCACCACGAAGCGGACAAGGGCCAGCTCAGGCACGTGGAGCTGGAACTGGAGCGTCTCGTCCCAGCGGGGGTTAAACCCTGGGAAGGGAGAAGGAGTCCTGGGAGGGCAGGGACAGGCGGCTGGGCACAGCAGGGTCCCTGGTACCGCCATGGGGCTCACCATTGTTCTCGATGTACTTGGTCTCCTGGCGTGCCTGGTCCGCAGGGACTCCGTGGATCTCCACACGCACAAGTGGATCAATGACGGCTCCGTCCTTGCTGTTGGCCACTTTGGGCAGCTGCTGCCCACTGATCACCTGTGGGAAGGGGCAGGGACACCGTGAGCCAGGGAGCGGCTGAACCGATCTGCTGGGAGGCTGCAACGTTTAGATGTGGCGCTTCGAGACATGGTTTAGTGGGTTTAGCGGGCATGGTGGCATTGGGTGAACGGTTGGACTTGCTGATCTTTGAGGTCTCTTCCAACCATTATGATTCTATGCTTGGCTCCAGCATGCTGCCCAACAGTGTCCCCACCCATCTGGGACCAGCAGAGCCCCAGGACACTGTCACGGCTCCCCAAGATCTCTCCTTAGCCCCGTACCTGGATTGTCAGGGTGGTGGGGCCTGGGCTCTCCCGGCTTCCGGGGTCACTGGGGTTGAAAAGAGTCTCCTCGTCTCTCATGAAGGGTGGTTTGAGCACATAGCCGCAGCGGCCGTTCTGGCTGAAGAGCCCGTCACAGAGGTCCATCTCCATGCCGGCCGTCTGGAAGTTCAGGGCCACTGGGGGAAGGTGGCAGGGAAAGGGTTCAGGGCAGTTTGGAGTCACCGTGCCCTGCTTGGAGCCAAGAAACCAACCTGTCCCCATGGCCAGAGAGATGTGGGGCTGCACAGGGGAACAAGGCACCCATGCCTGGGTACCTCCAGGTTCCTCAGGGCAGGGCAAGAGCCTGCAGCCAGACCTGGCTCCAGCTGGGGTTGTAGCTGGCGCCAACATGGGTGTTGATGGTGCTGTTTGGCAGGGGACCTGGGATATCTCCCCAGCCCACAGACCTGACACCCCCCCAGCCGTACCGATCTGGCACCCCACGTTCCACATCTCCTGGGGGCTGTAGTTGGAGGAGTCAGTCCTCATCCCGCTGGGGTAGATGCGTGTCAGCTGCCAGGCATTGTGGCGGACAAACTCATTCCCTAGGGATGGAGCGTGAGAGCCACTCGTGAGGTCATTCCCTGGCCTGCACAGCCGCCCACAACATGCTGCCCATCCAAACATATATCCATCCACCCACACATCCAAACATCTATCCATACTTTCATCCATCTATCCATCCATCCATCCATCCATCCTTCCATCTACCCATCCATCCACCAACCCACCAATTCTCATCCCTCTCCCCTCCCAGGAACCCAGGTGTCCTGCCTTGCTTTCTAAGTCAGTAACTCCCCCTCACTCACCACAACCAAAACCCAAGGTACAGCCCCGCTGTAGGTGGCTCTAGCCCTACACCTGAGGAAGCTGTTTGCCCTGTCCACCCTGGCCCGGTCCCGTGGTGCCACTGCCCGCTCCATCTCACCCGTATCCCGGATGAGCTTCCTGGCCTTGGCTTCGGAGAGGGAGGAGATCTCGGAGGGCCGGGAGTGGCTGCGGGCCTCCTGGAAGCCCCGGAAGGACACGGTCTTGCAGTAGACGACGCAGTCAGACAATGCCTGCGCCAGGCTCTCCTTGTCCTTCTGCAAAGCAGAGCCATCTTGGGACCCTCCTGATGGGAGCACCGTCCCCCAGCACTCACCCAGGACAGGGGCTGTAGAGCCCAGGGCAGCCAAGGGCAGATGGGGGTGGCAGGATCGCCACCATGGGCCGCCTTCCTGCCCCGAACAGAGCAAGCGGGGGACCCCCAAGATGGTGCCACCACAGGGATGCTGTGCAAAGAGGGGGCTGGCATGGCCAGGGGCAGAAAGGGCTGTCCCCCCTGCCTGGTGATGTCTCTGCCTCTCCTCTCAGCACTGGGATGTCACCGCAGCCCATAGCTGTGTCTGGGGGCTCAGCGCTCACAGCCAGTCCCCAGTCCGGGCCACCCACCTTCACCCTCCGCCTCTCCTCCTCTGCCTCTGCCCCGTTGTCATCGTCAGACCCATTGGGCGCCTCGTCCCCTGGCCCATCCAGTGTGTCCTCCAGACGCCCAATCTTCTTCCCCTTCAGCAGTATCTTCTGCTTCAGCTCCTGCAGGGTTGGGGATAGAGAAGTAGGCATCTTGGGGTGCCTATCATCTCCTCCGTAGGACTTGCTGTCCCCCAGGACCCTGCACTACTGGGGGCCAGCACTGCCATCTCCCTTCAGCATCCAGGAGGGGATGGGGTAGGAGGGCTCTGCCCTGCTGTCTGGCTCTGTAGGGCATGGGGAGACAACCCTGGGGACAGCTTTGGGATCCCTGTGAACATGAGGACATAGTAACCCCAAGGTCCCTGAGTGCTCCAGCCGAGCAGGATGATGCTGGGACAGAGGTGGCCTTTCCTCTGGACAACAGAGCCACCTCCTTACTCCACTCCCAGGCAGGACAGCGATGCCCAGCGCAGCTGCGCTCTGTCCCTACCTCTGGGGATGGGAGCTGGGTGGGGATGCGCCCATCAGTGGTGGTGGTGAGGAGCTGTTCCCCCAGGATGGCTTTGAGCTGCTGGGCCAGGACCTCCTGCTGCTCCATGCTGCAGTGGTTCTCCAGGGACAGGATCACTGGGTAGTCCGAGGTCTGGGGAACAACATGCAGAGCTGGAGATCAGCCGATCAGCCTCAGTCGAGTTGGGGAGCTCCCACAAGGGCTTTGCCCAGGCGTGATCAGTGCCAGGATGAAGCCCCTTATGTATCCTTGTATCCCCCTGAGGCCTTCATGCCCTTCCAGTCCCACAGCATCCCCCATAGCCCATCTCACCCTCACATCCCCCAGGCCTTTTCTCACCCCTGCACCCCCAGCAGGCCACATCTGCATAAGCCCCCATCCCCTGGCACGACACAGCGCAGGGCTGTGGGTCAGACCCCACAGTGCTGTCCCCTGGGAAGGGACACAGCCACCTTCCTCATCTGCGGTGGAGTCAGTCCTGCTGCATCACCAGGCGTGTGAGCCTCAGCACCACTCCTCCTCCAGAGACCCATCACTGCCCAAATGGCAGCCATGTCCCCCCCGCCCACCAAGGGCCACCCATGACACCCAATACCCGAGGAAGGGTGCCCTACCTTGAAAGCGTACTTCCCCAGGGTGCTCACCACCTCTCGGAAGGGGATCTTGGAGGTGAAGGTGTGGCCGTGGTACACCATGGGCTCCCCGTTCGGCCCATCCCAGCAATCCACCTCCAGACACCGGCAGCCCCGTTTCAGAGCCCTAAGGGTGGGTTGTCACCCCTGGGACCCCGCACCTGGTCAGGGAACCAGCCCCCTGCCCTCTCCTCTGCCTGTGGGTGTCACCCCTACAGGGACCAGGGGACAACTACCAAGGGTGGGGATGCAGCTGCATGCAGGGCAGGTAGAGCTGGGCTCAGCATCCCCCTTGCTGAGCACCACATGGCAGGGCCACAGGCGTGCTGGACCATGGAAGAGGAAAAGGAGCTTCTGGGTTTGCCCCATGGAGCTGCCTGGGGCACAGCACTGGGGCAGGAGGGTGCTAGGGGGGAGCAGCTGGGAGGGAGCAGCCCCCTTACCTGATGTAGCCCTCGATGCTACTCTGGCCCCGGATCTGGTCCTCTATCAGGTAGGTGTTGTGGGAGGAGGAGATGAAGTAGTGGCAGAGCGGCTGTCTCATGTCCTGCCACAGCGCCCGGTGCCGAGGGTTGAAGATGGAGCCCTCCGGGGAGCAGAGGTACATGAGGAACCCGTCGGCGCTCAGCACATGGCGAGCCCGGGCTGCAGGCAGAGGGGGAGGCTCAGCAAGAGCCAGGGACCCAGAGGGGACAAGATGGGGA
>NW_009637882.1:0-4856 GCF_000690535.1 Cariama cristata | reverse complement strand
CTGCCAGAGGCTGGGGCGCAGGGACAGATGCCCCAGGGCAATAACCTTGGGAAGGTGGGCAACAGACCCCAAAGCCAGAGCTTGCAACCCATGGCTGGTCAACCTTCTACACTAAAATGGTCCAGGAATGGACCAAAAAAAGGGGGAACTGCACCTAGATGACATCACAGGGAGTCTTCCCCCTGTGCCGATCCACAGCAGGATGGGGCGGGGGGTACCCCTGCCATGGGCCTGTGGGTCTCAGACCCCTCCTTCCCCTTGTGCAGAGCACAGCCGATGTCCGGGCTGGCTCTCACCTGTCTCTGATGGTTCATACTTGTCGATGAGCTCCATGGCCAGCTCCTCCGTGCCCTCATCCTCCAGCTGCTCCTGCCGCAGGAAATCCACCAGCTCCAGCAGCGTCAGCTTCTTCCCATCCTCAGAGAAGTCCTGGAAGAGGCTCAGCACCTCCTCACGCTGTGTGAGGGCCTTGTAGAAGAGCACGAACTCCTCCCCTTCCAGCGTTCCTGACTCCGACTTGTCAGCATCCTGCAAGGGCACTCACTCAGCACTCAGCTGGGGCAAAATGGGGTGTTCTGGCCACCCCATGGGGCTGTGGGGGGATTCACCCACCCCCAATGGAGGGCAGGGAGACTCCATGCCAGCAGCGTGGTAGGCAGCAATCAATGCATGAAAGGATGGATGGATGGATGGATTGGCAGATGGAAGGCTGGTTGGGTGGACAGATAGTCGGATGGGTCCATGGATGGAGAGATGGACAAACAGGTGGAGGGATGGATGCATGCATGCACACATGGATGGTTACAGGGATGGATAGACGGACAACTGACTGGCTGGTTGGGTCGATGGATAAACAGATGGCTGGTTAGCTGGGTGGACAGATAAGCAGCTGGATAGACAAATGAATGCGAGGGAGGAACAACTGCCTTGGCTGGTTAGGTTGACAGATAAATGAACAAATGGATGTTTGTCTGGTTAAACAGGTAGCTGGGTGAACAAATAAATGGATAGATGGATGGGTGGGTGGGTGGATGGATGGGTGGGTGGGTGGACGGGCAGAAGAAAGTGACCACCTCCCTCTGCAGAGAGGTGTTGTGCAGCTTGTTCCAGCCCCTCCAGCCCCTCCCCAGCCCCTCCAGGCCTCAGGTGCAGTGCTTACCTGGAAGAGCCGCAGGGCATGATCCTCGTTCATATCCACGTTCATCATCTTGAGGAGACACTGCACCTCCTTGAAGTTCATGCGCCCATCCTTATTCTTGTCGGCTTTCTGGAACCAGTCACGAATCCACGTGAGAGAAACCAGGGCAGATGTTAAGGGCAAGGACCTTGGCTAAGAGAGATGGATCTGGGGAGCATCAGAGGGCCTCTTTTCCTTTTTCTGTGGGCTGTCCCTGCCCTGATGTAGATGGTGAGACCCAGAAGAGCTAAGCACACACTGGGGCAAGGCTGGAGATCCAGGGCCTGGGGGATGGCTGGAGATGGGGGAAGGACTGGGTGTGGAAGTCAGAGTGGTGCCCGCAGGAAGGATATTGGTCTATCTTCTCCCTTTGGTCCATGCTGGTGGCCACCTCGATGAGCTGGCGCAGGCCCTGGACCCAGCACTGTGCCTCCTCCGCCGAGCCAGCAATGAGATCCAGGTTGCCCCGACGGCCATAGAAGACAATGGTGAAGCAACGCTCCGGAGGGAACTCCTCGGCCAGGCTCTGCAGCACCTCCGACTGGTGCCCTTCCCGCACCGTCTCCACATCACTGATGGAGACTGGGGCAGAGGGAGAGGAGGCCTGTCTGTGGGGGACAAGGACCACAGGGCAGGGGGCACTGCCCACAGACATCTGTCCTTCCAGCCATCCCTTCTTCCACTCATCCATCCCTGCAGCCACCAACCGAGCTACTCATCCATCCGTCCACCCATTGAGCTATCCATGCATCCATGCATCCATCCATCTACCCATTGGGTTATCCATCCATCAATCCATCTACCCATTGAGCTACTCATCCATCCATCCATCTGTCCATTAAGCTATCCAACTATCCACCCACCCATCCATCCATCCATCGAGCTACTCATCCATCTTTGCCTGTGTTTGTCTACCTACATCTCTGCTGGCATGCCAGAGCTTCCACATGTATTAGCTGCAATTTCTACTCAGCCCTTGTGACCCATGGGTGAAAAGAGCCCACACACGCACACAGGGCCTCTCTTGAATGCCCCAGCACCCTTTGCAAGCATGGCTCCAAGAAGCTCGATACATTCACACCCCTGTTTCTTCTGAACCCTACTGATGGCCCCATGGCCAACACACAGCAGCTGGTACTCACAGGCAGACTCAGTTTTGCCTGTCCTCTTGGACTGGTACCAGATCGTCATGCAGTCATCCTGCAGCTTGAAGTAACGCTGCTTCTTCCAGTTCCTGGACTTGACTTTGCGCATCAGTGTCCCTTGCTGCATCTGCTCCAGCGTGTCTGTGAGCTGGATGCCTGGGGGCAGCATGGGCTGCGTCACTGAAGGTGGGGGTACCCAGGCACTGCACCCTGGTACCTTGCTCTGTCTCACCTCAGGGACCCCATGTGGTCCCTCAATTTGGGATGGAAGAGGGACAGACCCCAAACAAACTCCCTCTGCCTCAAGAGGGACAGAAGGTAATTCCCCATCGACCCTTCCCATCCGCCCTCAGGGCTGCCAAGCCCAAATCCCAATGGCCGAGGTGGGTAGGGATGCTCCCAAGTGCGGCAAGGTGAGCTCAGCCCACAGGCCAGATTTGCCCTGGCATAAATCCGGATGGCCCAGTGCCCTGCCCTGCACCTCCCCTCCGCCGGGGCACTCACGGGCGTTGCACAGCAGCGATGCCATGGCTCTGCCTCCTCCACGCTGGCCGCAGCTGGGGCTGGAAGAGAGAGGGTGGCTGAGGGGAGGGGGGCTGGACCCCCGCACTGTGCCTGGGTCCTGCCAGTTGGGCTGTGGCTGTGCCCCCGTGTGTGCAAGGTGCGTGTGCCCCTGCCTGTGTGCGAGTGCACCTGCGCCTGTCTCCTGCTGGGTCATTGCTTTCCTTAAGTGTCGAGTTCACCTTGCCATGCTCATGAAATATTAATTTGCGTTACCGGGAAGCTGGAGCTCGAAAGATGTTGGAAGAAAACAGAGAAACTTGCGAGTGCGGCTGCCCCACAGCCTGACGGGTACCGGAGCTTTGGTGCTCCCAGGTCACCGCTCCCAGGGGAGAAGCAGCCCTGGGAGCCGGGAAAAACGGCACTGTGGGTGCCCAGGAGAGCCGAGAGCAAGCCCCCACCACCTGGGAAATGGCCCCTAACCAGCAAATTTGGAAGTGAGGGAGAGCCTTACTTGCTGTAAGGAAGGGGGCACAGCAAGCCCCCCAGCCCCCCCAGCCCCTTCTCTCCAGGGAACGTCAGCACCCTGGAGCTGTGACTGCACCGGCAGCCATACGGGGAGCGTGCCGCAACGAGTGGGACTATAAATACAACTGGACTGACAATAAGGCTTTGATTAGGCTGTTAAGGCTTTAATTAGACTGATAAATTGCTGGCTGTGCCTGTCCCCTGGCTGGTGGAGCTGGGCTTTGTGGAGCAGATGCCACAGCCAGTGGGCTAGGATTTGGGTGCAGGAGGGGTCCCTGGGGGTGAGGAGTTCTGTGCTGGGGTGCAGGGCTGGCAGCCGTGCCCCAGGCCCCTGACTCAGCACAGGCACCAGTGGTGCGGGGCTGGGAATAGCCGGTGCTGTCAGAGTACAGGCAGCTGCCAAGCTCTGCCAGATCCTCGCAGGCTGACGGGCCGGACGGTGGCTGTCCCCTGCTTGGTGTGGCGATGGGCAGGGCAGCTCCCCAGCACAGCACTGGCTGGGGTTGTGGCCCCGCTTCTGGGGGACATGCCAGACATGGGGCTGACACAGGCTGTTTGGCTGTCCCCAAGGCACATGGGGACCGCCTGTCCATGCTCTTGGGGACCTCATGTATTCTGGAGACATGGAGCAGTCGGGGTGCCATCCCAGCTGCCCCCTGGTAGCGCTTAGCGCTGGGGCACCAGCCCTTCTTGCAGGGCTCAGACTGCAAGGACTCGCTGCAGTGCCTGCATGCCCCCCGCATCTCATGTACCAGGGGGCACTGACCCATTGGCCCAGGGCTCGGGGTGCCCGCACCCACAAATGGGGGGGTGGCACCACGCTCCTCTTGCACCCTGCAGACTGAGTGCCCTGATGCCTGCTGGCTTGCACAGCCCCAGAAGTGCCCCGCACCCCCCAGAGCGCTCTCAGCTCCCCACACCCCATGGCCTGCAGGGAACCAGGGGGGGACAACCCTGGTCACCCTTTTGCCTGCACCCTCCTGCATCCTGGCACCACCCAGCCCAGCACAGCCACTTTGCAGGGTCACAGCTCCAGGTAACCACCTGCCCTGTGGTCCCCGTGCTGCAGCAGGTGAGAGGATGGGGATGTTTTGGGGAAGCTGGGCTGGAGGAAGAGGCACCAAGGCTGGAAGAGTGGGGAGAGATGCTGGTCTGGGACAGAGGAGGGCTCAGTGCCACCAGCAGGTCCGTCCTCTCTGCACCATGCCATGTGTGTGTGCAAGGTGGCAGCGTGCAAGGGAGGTGCTTGCAGCCCCCAAGCCCGTAACCACGCTGAGATTTTGGAGCTAAACCAATCTCCCCCAGTGCCAGCACGACCAAAGCATGCCCAGTCCTGCCCCAGCTGGGGAGCCATGCCTTCCCCACACACACAGCAAAGAAGAGACGATCCCTTCCAGTGCAGGGAAGATCCCAGGAGTGTGGATGCAAGAACACGGCTGTTCGGCTCTCCCTGGTGTGTGAGCGATGCCCTAAGCCCAGCGCAGGCCGGCCCCACGCAGCCCCCC
>NW_009637881.1:4392-4652 GCF_000690535.1 Cariama cristata | reverse complement strand
GGTCAGACCCCCCCCTCAGTTAAAGCCGTTACCTCTGTCCTCCCGGCGGAAATCATCCCGGCCGTTCCACCGATCCATCCGGTCATCCCGCCGGTCGTAGCGGTCTTCGTAGCGGTCGCCGCATCCTCGGTAATCGTCATCCCGGCGATAGCCGCTGCCAAACGCTCTCCTGCCGCTGCCTATCCTGGAATCGTAGCCTGCAGGGGGAAAGGAAAACCTTCCCAGTCGGTACCAGTCCCTTCCCCGTCAGTCCCAGTCCC
>NW_009637881.1:2548-3982 GCF_000690535.1 Cariama cristata | reverse complement strand
AGGAGCCCGGCACATCATTCTCCAACCCCCAAACGCTCCATGATAAGACACCGGGAAGGATTTTCCTGCACCCGTTAGTGTAACGGAGTCTCAAATCCCTTAACGAAGTGGGAAAATCCCGCTAACGTCCTCTCCAGGTGGGAGAGCTGGGAACGAGCTCCAGGCGGCCGCTCCATCAGCGGCCCAGAGCAGAATAAAAGCACACCTGGCCATCAAAATAAGGCAGATTTTCAGGGGAAACAACCAAAAAGAGGAAGAATTATCCGTATGGGAAGATGTGGTAGATTTGGCTCCGGGCTACGGACACAGGGGAAGCAACCACCAAGTCCCGCAGGAAATCTGCTTGCCCAGGGGGAAGCCGGGGGGAAGCCACAGCCTGGCTCCGTCGTTCTCCCGATCCCCTCAGCCGCCGTTTCAGGACGGCGACGGAACGAACGCCCTTTTTTGTTCTGCCAACTCACTGTCTCCGAAGCTGTCGTCGCCCCTGCGGGGTGGGTAATCGTCAAAGCTCTCGGTGGCGGCAGGACGGGCCCTCCAGTCGCTCTCGAACCTCTCCGAGTCACGGAAGCGATCCCGATCTCTGCCAAAGCAGCGATCGTCCCGATCTGCCGGCAAAGAGAAGGAAATTTCAGTTTGCAGGGAGGAATTCTCTTAAATCCCTCCGTAACCGGGCTGATGGTCGACTCGGTGTCAAGTCACGGTTACCAAGCCAGCCGATGCAAAGACGGGAAGCAGAACGCTCACCTTTATCCTGAGCTTGATCGGCAACATCCACTCGTATCCTTCTGTTCCCTAGAGACTGAAAACGAGAGCGAAAAATCAGCCTCGCGGCCCGGGGATGCGCAGAGGGGCGAGAAAAGCCGATCCCAGGGCGACGCCTGAGCGCGGAGCGGGCAGCTCCTACCACGCACGGCTTCCACGCCCTCAAAAAGCATTTTTGTCCCCGTTTATGTCTTTCTCAAGCAGGGAAAGGCATTGCTCCACAAGAAAACGGTTCCGAATGCATCCCTAGCACGGGAACGTGCCCGATTTGATGTGGAGGGGGGGAGTATTTGGGGCGAGGGGCTCGCACCGTACCAGTTCCTGCAGCGCCAGGGCTGGGACTCACCTCTTCATTGAGGCTGAGAGCCTGGAACAAGGAGTCTATGTCTTCAAATTCGGCGTAACCAAAACCTTTCAACGTCTCCGGAGTGGTAGGCTCCCGCGGCAAACGTACAGCGCTTATCTGCAGGCGGAGAGAAGAAGCGGAAAGCGCCGGTGAAGGTTTTTCCCTCCCCGACGTTAAAACACGACGGGCGAGGATCGCGTTATCGGAGACGACGCAAGTCATCGCTATCAAGGGGCTGAATAAATCCCCTTGACGAGGAGGAGGAGGGTTCAATTCCCCCTTCAAACACACCACAGGCTCCCACTAAAAACGCCACCGATATTGGC
>NW_009637881.1:2198-2403 GCF_000690535.1 Cariama cristata | reverse complement strand
CCCACGGCCGCCGGCTCCTCAAGCCAGCAGGAGCCGTTCCTGCGCATCCCGCCCGTCCCAGGCTCCTGAGGAGGAAAAAAAATAATAATAATACAAAAAACCTGGGGAAAAGCGATTTTTGGACCTGTTCAACTCGTTCCACACAAGTCCTCAAGGACAAGGACAGCTCGGTGGCTTTGCTAAGTTCTGTCGCGGGGGTTTTGTA
>NW_009637881.1:1118-2052 GCF_000690535.1 Cariama cristata | reverse complement strand
GGAGCCGGCCGAGCTTGTTCGGTGCCGGCAAAGGGAAGGCACAAAATCGCCTTCAGACGAGGCGCACGGGAGGAACCAGCGCCGGAGAAGGTGGGAAGGGAGAACAAGCGACGGCTGCGGAGCAAACGACTTCTGCAGGGGCTGCAGCCTCTCAGCTTCCTCCTCCTCCACGGGAGTTTCACCCACGCTATTACCCTCCGAGGAGGAGTGGATGCTGCCTCAGCAAGCACGAGAGATCAGAAAAACAAGCTGAAAAAAACCTTAAAAAAAAAAAAAAAAAAAAAAAAAAGCAGAGGTTCGGCTCGCGGGGAGTTTTGTGCTGCCATCAGCACGGCTCGCTGCCGCCCAGGGAATGCCAGACTCCGGCTTGCAATTCCCAGGCCGATCTTCCGGGAAGGAAGCAGCCATTTCCCATCCCTGCTCGCTGTCCTGCCTTCGCTCTCGCCATCTCCTCCCTGAATTAACCCAAGGGCTCCGACACTCTTAAAGTTGGGGCAAAAAATAACGTTATTGTCGCAGTCTCCTTGGGAGCGGGGCAGGACCTATCCCGAGTGAGCTCCAGCTGGGAAATCCCTTGAGAGGATCCAATCCAGCCCAGAGCCCATCAGCAAAGTCTGTGGCACCTCCGTGAAATTATATTTACGAGAAAACAGAAATTATATTTAAGAAAGGGCAGAAAACACCACACAGGCAGAGAAGGGAAAAAAAAACCAGCAAGAAGCAGCAGGAGGAAGGCCAAGCTGGTCGTCGGCAGCGCTCCAGGTGCTGGAGCAGGTAATAGCACGTCTGTTTTAATTGGTAATAAATTTAGTTTTCCACAAATCCAGTCTAATTTGCCTGGGACTAATTGGTAAGGGATCGCCCCCGTCTTTTATTGCGACCCACAAACTTTCTCATCCTATTTCCGCGCCCTGTCCCGCTGAGGGGGAGCCAG
>NW_009637881.1:860-1087 GCF_000690535.1 Cariama cristata | reverse complement strand
GCGAGCGGCTGGGTGGGCGTTTGGCACCAGCTACGCCCCCTAAAATCATCCCAAGATCTGGCCCAACCTCCTCTCTCTGCCCGATTCAACGGAGCAACGCCAGCCGCTCGCTTTAAAAAGCTTCTCGCTCCATCACCGTTGTGGCCAAAACAGCGGCAAGAGCCGTTTGCTTGTCGGTAGTCGCGCAAATCGCCCGAGATCAAGCGATCCGACAGCCACGGCAACCT
>NW_009637881.1:346-806 GCF_000690535.1 Cariama cristata | reverse complement strand
TACCCGCAGGAGCCGGGAGCCGTCTCGGCCGATCCACAGCGAAGTCAGGAATCAAAACACGGAGCCCGTAAAGCGTGAAACGGGGATCGCGGCACCCCAAAATCATCATCTTTACCACCCTCGTTACCCTCAGCACCGCAGCCCAGAGCTCGTTACTCACATTGAGTCCTCTGAAGAAATCCTTGATGGATTCTTCCGTCACGTCATAGGGCAGGTTTCCCAAAAAAGCGGTGTAGGGGGGGGATTTGGGGAGACGGCTTCTGTCTATGTTGGGTTCCCGAGCAGCCCGCGGGGCGGTGGGCAGGAGGGAGCGGTCGATCGGAGGGGCCCGGTACACATCGTCATCGTTACTGTGCCAAGTGGTGGAAACTAAAGAGAGAAATTTGGTAAATCACTGCCTCCCCCCCAAAAAAAACCCCACTCAATTAGAGACCGGCTATTACCAACACCGAGCGGGGCA
>NW_009637881.1:0-281 GCF_000690535.1 Cariama cristata | reverse complement strand
ACCCGGCGAAACTGCCCAAAAAGCACCGGCAGCCCCCGAGGAAAAACCGAGGCAGGAGAAAACGGCCAGGGAGAGCGACCATTTCGTCCCGCGACGCGTTTAATAAAGCTTTAAGCCTTCCCGGGATTAATTCCCGTTTGGATCCTGTTTTTTCGTCTTGTAGAAAAACACGACGGCTGGCTATTAGTGTTTTCAGAGGGAAAATTTCCTTGCCGCTGCCGAGTTGGAGGTGACCGCGCTCGTCGGTAAACTCCTGGGCGTCGGTGAATCTGCCCACCCTC
>NW_009637880.1:0-2604 GCF_000690535.1 Cariama cristata | reverse complement strand
AGGATGCTTTAGTAGCATCGTTGCTCCACTTGATTTAAAATGCAGAATCCTTGGACGCATTTCGTGGCAGACGATTCATTAATTAACCTTTATTTTAAATTATTAGCAGTCTGGCTGAGATGGTGAAGCTCTTAAGTGAAATCAAATGTCTAGAGCTTTTAATGCATTCACGGGGTCTCTTGGGAAGGTTTAGCTTTCAGCAGTAAAGCTACGGGAATGGATTTTTCCATATGGCCACTTACACCCTTCCTGTGTTCCTAAAAGATGGACCAGTCAGCAGGACTAAAATTGCAATTCTTTAGTTTTGTTTTTGTAATGGATGCCTTAGCTGGAGATCTCTGTTGTAAGCTTCTCAGATGCTGTGACACAGACAGCGTTGAATTACTGTCTTACTGAGGTAATCCAAACAACTATAAAGGAATAATACAAGGAATTGTAGAACCACTCTGCTTATGTGTAAAGCTGTGAAAGCTGGTGACATATCCTGAGTGTCTGGGACATCAAGGGTCTATAGGAAGCTGGGGGCTCCTCCAGGGGACGAGGGCATCCCGAACAATGTCCAAACCTCCTTGAGAAAGGAAATGCTCCTGACTTTTCTTTCCCCTCCTCTATCAGCCATTTATGGGGTACCCCGACAGCACAGCTGGGTTTTTCTGCCCGTAGGGAAGCCCAGCCCTTCAACCTCACATGTAACTGTCACTCAGAATGCGTTTGTAAGGAAGCCACCAGTACTCATTTTCCTGAGAAGGCTCTCGGGGTGGTGAGCCAGGCAGCACAGCTCGCTCGTCCGGATTAGAGGAATCTGCTTGTGCTCTATTAGTATCTGATGGGACCATCAGGACAAAATGTTGTTTTTCCTCAGTCTTTTGGAGCTAGGACTATAAAATACTGAAGAAAACATTCACGTCCTCTCCAGAAATCTTTGCTGGCACTCGACTGTGTGCCCATGGCAGATAACTTGAGTATGCAGTGAACCAAAAGTACAAGATGGTTTGAAATGTGTCACGATTTGAGGTGTTCCTTAAAATGTGCACTGCACACAGGGCAACTTAATTTAATATATCTGTATTATTGTTTAGCCATTAATTATGTATTAGATGATGTCTGCAGATACAAGTGAAAGCCAGGACTGTTAACAGTGCCAGTAATTATTTTAAAATGCAGTCTTACTTGAATGAATGTAGGAGCTGCTTTTTTTTTTTTTTTTTTTTTTTTTTTTTTTTTTGCTAAGCTGATATACATGTTTAGGTCTTAGCACTCTGCTCTCTTGAGGAATGTTACTGTCCTGCTGTTATACTAAGTCCATGTAATGTATTGCCAGACACATAATTTCTCATCATTACTTGCATGGCCAAGTGAGGAGTACGTGCAGAGGCTGAGGTGGATAAGCACCCAGACAGAAACCTCATTTACCAGAAGGGGAACAGTCCTGCCAAGAGAAGGCAGAACAGGCAAGGGAACGTTGGGATGGTTACACCAGGCGAAGAAACCTAGCGGCTCCTGCTCTCACCGCTACTTAACTGCTCTAACCAGCAAATGCTGAACTCTACATCAGCCTTTTGTGTACAAGCGAGGCAACAGTGCTTCCATCAGTCTGGCCTAGTGGCTC
The DNA here is from genome assembly GCF_000690535.1 of Cariama cristata. NCBI lineage: Eukaryota > Metazoa > Chordata > Aves > Cariamiformes > Cariamidae > Cariama > Cariama cristata. The sequence continues at coordinate 995 of NW_009637880.1, read as the reverse complement.
TTTGGCTCTGTGAGTCTTTGCCACACTGAGGCCCGGCAGACTCAGGCTGTCCCAATACAGCAGGCACCATATAACCACTACAGGCACGCACTTAAGAGATGGGAGCTGTGGCTTTGACCCCGCCTGGACCAGGAGGCTGTGGATACCAGGTCATCTGCTTTCAGGCTGAAGAGCATGCAGTGTGAGGCGGTTACGCACAACGGCACTATCTCCTGGTGTGGCCAGGTTTTAAAAGACGGCAGCTACTGCTTCATTGTGTGGGAAGAGTTGAATCCTGCCAGTGTGTCAGGTACCCTCGGCAAACGCTTGCCAAGGCCGGATGAACGCCTTGTTTCTGAGTGCCAGTCAGGGTTTGGCAGGGGCGGGGGTCAGGCCGCTTGCAGCAGGGCAGTTCTAGGCTTGCATGTGCAGCCTAGGCCTTTCCAAATGTGGCAGCCAAACACCTCCCGGTTTTTAAATGCCTTCAGGACGAAGCAGGTAAGCAGCAGGGCTTGAGGGGGGCAGTTTGATTACAGTTTGAAATACTGATGTTTCTACTCTGTCCCAGTTTCTTTCCCTGCCAAAAAGAAATGGACATCATAAATGGCAGGCTGGGTGAGGACAATTCTCCAGCAGCAGGGGAGGAAGGTGAATGGTAACCCCTCGTGAAGTGGCAGATTGTCACAGCAGGACCAGGAAAGCTTCAGTCCTCCTCGAAAACATCTTCACACGCAGAACAACTCGTGAAGACAGTGGCCAGACAGGCTCCAGCTTGATTACCCTCATTGCCTCTGTACTTTTAATTCTAGTGACATTCTGCAGTCAATTTTTGTCATGTGAGGGTTTGCAGTTTTGTCTAGAACTGTCCAGAGCCTCAGCCTGGGTGCCAGGGCATGATCCCACTTGCTGGGGGAGTTAGGAGGTGTGTGAGGTGGGTCCTCACTTCCTGAGAGGCTGCATGAGGAAAAATGGGGGGGAAAGGAGGTAAGGAGGAGCGCCTGGCCTTGCCTAGGTGG
>NW_009637879.1:6444-17459 GCF_000690535.1 Cariama cristata | reverse complement strand
GCAGATCAACACTCCCATCCAGCTTGGTGCCATCTACAGACTTACTGTGGGTGCACTTGATCCCCTCGTCCAAATCATCAATGAAGTTGTTAAACAGAACTGGCCCCAACACTGAGCCCTAGGTAACACCACTGGTGACTGGCCACCAACTGGATTTAGCTCCATTCACCGCCACTCTCTGGGCTCTGCCAGCCAGCCAGCTTTTCACCCAGCAATGATACATTTTCTGTTCTAAGTAAAACAGTATCTCACAACCAATTTTTAGCTTGAGCACTAACAAGCAAGTTCTGCTATTGTGCTGCTACTGCTTAGTGTTAAGCACTTGTTTTTGCAGAAGAGATGATCCCTCAAGAACTCATCTTGCATCGTCTGTTCCATATATAGGCAAGTTTCATTAAAAACTCCTTGGCCTCGTCAAGTGATTTAGTCTATATTTGAGAGCACAAGCTGGATCCAGCATCCGTGACTTTTTGCATAAGCTCAGGAATTCCTCTAAGTGTTTCCTCCAGTCCTTTTGATCCAAGAGATTATTCAGAAGGGTACATGGGTAAGGAAGTAGAGCAAGGATACTCTTAATGCGAGTTCTACAGCTTAAAGAAACCAAATACTGGAACCAGAAGTTCCAGCATAATAGATTTTTGTCTTGGGATCAGTGCAAGGTTCTCCTTTCAGATGTTCTGCTTCAACAGCTTGACAAACGGGTTATACAGGTTAGTAGTAACATCTATAAGATGCTGTAAGAAACCCTTGTATCTGGGAAGTCTGCTTAATGTTTTGAAAATGATTCTTCTCTAGCAGCTCAGGAAAGCACAGGACAGATCTGCTACTTTTGAAACAATATTTGTTTTCAAATTTGATTAGCTATGACATTTAGAACATCATCTTTCTTTGAGCTATTCCAGAAGTCCATCTGGTTGCAGTTTCAGTTCTGTCTTCTACTGTACTTTCAATTTATAGTGACCACAAAACTAAATTGATCTTTTTGCACATTTTGTGAAAGATCTGTGTAACCCACATTCAGCTATTTAATACTCCAGTCCCCCTTTAGTATATGCTGAGCTACCCAGACTGGGTTGATAAGCCTATGCTAGTGCTCACTAACAGACCTTAGTCTTTTATCTCAGACAAGAGAGCTCAGTATGTTAGATACATCAGTCACAGTCATCACTCTCAGTGATGATGAACTCAATAACAGGATGAAACTCCAGGAGTTTCCAGTAATGCTCCTGGAGGAGCCCATGCAATATTAATGTTTTGTCTCTTAACACAGTTACTCCCACAAAAAACATTCTCCCTTTTGGACCATTAACTTGCCAAAATAGTTTCTGACCAGAGAAATGCAATCTGGTATTTCTGTGATGCAATTGTGTTTTTTTACAGAGAAGGTATGTAAAATTCTGCTGCTTGGAACACAGTACAAGTCAGAACAGTGGGGAACAGTTTCTTTCCTCAGAATTCCTACCCAGACAAGTGCTCTCTCAGTGTCATACTGGAAGTATCACTTTAACTACCTACACAGCTCCCATAGCTGCCTATATCTGTGGCACTTCTGCATCTTTCTGTGACATATAAAAAGTTTCTGTCAAATCCAAACTGATATGCCTGCATAATACAGTCAGAAAATACAGCTTTCTCATAAGGACTTCTTCTTAAGAAGGTAGTTTCCGCGCTTGTTTTTTTCAGTTATTACTAAACAAACACTGTTCCATCATTCAGCCTATGCCAAATGTATTATTATATCCATCTGCTGAGTTAAGCAATGGCTTTGTAGCTCAAAATATATCCTCCGTCAAAACAACCAGACCATAAGAAAAATAAGAAGCTTGATTGCCCAAGAACAATCCCACTTATATTGTGTATCAAAAGGCACACTAGTCTTACACCCAAAACTCTAAAATAACCTCCAATTTCCAATTAAATCAGCCTGTAGCTCCCCTCCATCTGACTGAAATCAGGGGATCTTGGGTTGTGCTATATGAAGAAATGATCTAAAGAGAGTTAAATAAGACAAAACCAATTCAACAGTCCGTAAAATTTCAAAGTGAATTAATCATCTCAGAAGTCAGTCAGGCTAGATTTGTATTAGTAAAATAACTGTATCATGGAAAGTTCTCAAGTGATAGAATTCCATCACCTTTGATCTTAAATAAATGCCCCCTGGCATGGTTTTGTCCCAGGCCAACAAGCATTATCCCAGACAGTTTTGGGGCATGATTCAGAATTTAACATAGGCCAATGCAATTTAGCAATAGGCAGTTTGGATGTGGCCACTCCATACTGCAAACTAGATTTTAGTAACATGGACATGGGTCATGTTTTGTGCCAGCTGACCCAACGAACAATCTCAAGCAGTTTTTAATTTACTAGCATAGACATAACCTCAAAAGCCTTATGCGGCATTCAGCCCATATCCACAGTAAGTTTGATTATTGAAAATGCAAAGCTATACATCTTGGAAGAACGGCCCTTCACTCAAGTAGATATCCCACTCAGAACATTCCTGATATTTTTTTCAGATAGCACTTAATCTGACCCACTGCCTACAGAAGCTGTACTGTTAATCTCTCAGACATGACTGAGAAAAACTATCAAAGGGATATAGCCTAGTCTTTCTAAAATACCTGCTTCCAAAGAGCTACAGAACAGAAAAATTAAGCCTCTGTTCCTGCTAGTGTGAAGCCCTAATACTTTCAGGATTCTGTTCTCTAGCAGCATCATTAACAGATTCACTGTTCTAACTGCAGAATTTTGATTACTCATAACTAGGTAGCACGTAGAAAAAACACATCATGACTCTCTAAACTAAATGTGCAAAGTTGATAAACTGAAAGAAAAAAAAAATTGCAAACTGATGAAATCTGATATGAAAATGCTGAGATCAACCACATATATAAAACTTAAAGCTGACAGCCTGATGGGTCATCCTCAGAAAATTGTTACACATTCAGAACAAGAGTGTCAGCTAAGTAAAACAACCTAGCTCCACTTATTTCAGAAAATGTATGATTTACATTTGGGTCTTCAGTGTTTACTCAGATTTTTATTAGCTTACCCCATTCTCCCATATGCTTTGCTGTATTTTGGATCTATCGCTATGGCACTCTCACAATCTTTTATTGCTTCACTGTAGTTGTTGAGCTTACTTTGAGCAGCAGCCCTAAGAGGAAGACAGGAGGGAAGGGAGAGAGTTTTGTTAAAAAAACAGTAACAGAAAAAAACCCCAGGCTTAGATATTCACATGTCCATGACTAACTTTAGACTTGTTCACTCTTGCTGACTTTTCATTCACTATTTAGGCAATGCCTCAGCTTTCCACAGTTAAGTAGGACAAACAAACGTTCTGAATTAAGTATGTGCTTAAGTGCATTGCTAGACTAGAGCTTTGAAGAACACGCACTCACCTTTGAGGACACAAAGAGTAAATTATTCTAAGGACGGTTTTAGATCCAGCATATGACTATGCGTAAAATACATCGTAAAATCTATTACAAGAAGTGAAACTCTCAAGTAGTAGTTTACATAAAATCATTGTTTAAGGAGAAGTATTTTATAGAATTGGCGTTTTCCAGCCAGAAGTACAGTTTTACTGCCATTCAAAGGAATGCTGTGATTTTTACCTTCTCAATTTTTTAGCAGGCAATTCACGTTGCCAACAGCTATACAGTAAGATTAAAGACTTGCCCAAATTAAAAAGGACATTGAAACAGACTAATAATCAAAACTTCCCCAGTTTGAAAGGACTCAAAACACTGTAATTTTTTCTTCCTTGATTGAAAAAATGTAGTAGAAATGACAGTATTTCCATTACATAAAGCATTATTCCTTTTATTAGGAATGCTAGATGCTACAATCATCACTCTATTCAATCCTTTCTCCTGTGATAACCTCCAAATTGCATGTTTTTTCTGACTTTAATTAAAATATGTTCTGAATGGGACTACTTATATATTTTAAATATTTAGGCTGCTTAACAGTTGTCCAGCTTCACAGATACCAGTGAAGATGTATGGATAAAAGCTGGGGACAATGCTTAAGTCTCTCATGTGTTTGAACAGAAAACGTTTTTTCCATGTTTATAAAAAATTTATATGGCCAGTTAAAACTTTGAGGGCTTTTCAGCTCTCTCTTTTTCTCACTGCTGTGAGTAAAAAGCAATACTGTTGAAGGCAATACGTCTCCATTGCTCCCAAACTAGCTTAAGAAAGATAAGAATAAAGCTTATATTTATTCAAATACCACATCACCCACAAAACTCCCAGCAACTGCCTGTCTTCTTTTAAATAACTTCGTACAATACTGTGCTTACTGACACCACAATTCATTTTGGTCCCCATAAATGTGGTATGTCATGATGTAACACACAGAGTGAAGTATTTCTACGCTTTCCAATTACAGATTTGGCGCTTAAGCCCATTCTACTGAGGAAACTTTCAGTGATTTTAGAAGGCTTTTGAATCTGAGCTTATATTTCCATTTTATACCTAAAATCACTTATATGATCAGTTTTCTAAAGGAAAATAGATGATTTACACTTTAAACTGCCATCTTAAGTATGTAAAATATTAGTAGACTGCGTATTTCCTTTCCATTTATGCTTGCCACAAAACACTCAATCTTTCACTTGTATTTATCACAAACTAAACTCTGGAATAATGGAAGCACAGCTCCAAAAATAGAAAAATCCACTGGGTACAGTGCCACAAGGCCAGATTGACAGCACTTATGTAAATATATCTGTCCAGCAACGGAGGCACTGAAGAGTGTAGAGCAGAGGGGCTCTAGAGGCAGGCTAGTTCCAATACGGCTCATAGACTCCGCTGCCTTTGCTCTTACACTGGTCTCCTAGGCAGTATACTGAAAAAAAGCATACTCTGGAACTGGGTTAACATGCACTTCCAGACTTCATCTGCTCCTACGTCACTATGACTTCAGTATGGTGAAGAACAGACTATGCAATGAAACTACAACAACAGCCTTGTTATTTTTCAACAGGTCATGCATAAAAATGCTGAGTATTTATACAATGCTTGAAATCTCCAAAATGGTATTCCCACATTGATGATATTTTTTCCAGGGAAAGTCAATACTAGGGGAAATAGACATGACAGATGAGTCACTAGAATACCAGAAAAAAAGGCTCTTACTACTCTCAACAGACTGAGAATCACAGCCTACATTATGATTTAATATAGACAGCCTAACTCACAGAAACCTGATCTCAAGTGTTACAAGTAATTTTAAAGCCCATATTATACCTTTAACTGATACAGATAGGCTGAATGAGCTCACTTTCGCTTTAGATCTTTTACAAATTTAACAGGATAAATTTCTGAATAGTGGGGTTTTCTAGCCTCGTATTGTTTTGATCTACTTCACAATTTACCTTTAAAATAATTTTAATGAAGTTCAGGAATGAAAAGTGTGTGTTATTTTGTTTTTACCTGTTGCAGTAATAGACCGCATTGTTTGGATCCAGTTCTATAGCCCTAGTGTAACAATCCACTGCAGCGCCATAATTTTCTTCTTTCATGTGATTATTACCTGAAGTAAATTATAAAAACCTCTTAAGTAGTTAAAAGATACAGTGCTATGTATGAAAGAAATAGCACAGCCACATTATAGCATCTATATAAGGTAGTTATGACTTTTTTTAAGATACATTCTTTTAAATAGAATTGACATGGAAATGCAAATAAAAATACCTACTATGTCTGTAAAGTTTATTATGTACATTGTAGTCCAGCACATAAACATTCTTCTCATCTTGCTATTTCACACTTTACAGCTAGTTTCTGCTGTTAAGCAAAAGATCACTTTGTTGAGAAGTGTAATTGTAATTGCAGTTCCACTCTAATACAGATCCATCAGTCTTAACTATCTTTGCCAGCCTCATAATCCAACAGGCTATATGTTAATTCCTTTTTGGTCTTATTTTCTCACACACCCCAGCAACTTGCTTGTAACTATCCATATAACATGGAAAATTAAATAAAATCAAAACTAAGCACATAAGCCCCACTTTTGTGATTCCACATAATTCATTCATTAAGATAATGAAAAGTATGTATAGCACAGGCAATCTAAAATGATTCAGAGGTAACATTTCTCACCAACAAAGCTCAGAACTTCTACTCTATAATGAAGTTCCATATTTCATATTTTTTAAGTCCAGTGAAAAAAATAGAAAAAAAAATATTTTCTATGGAAAGAAAATTCTGGAGTAAGGTCTTTCAAAACAGAAGATATCTTACACATTCTTTCCTCCCCAACCCAGGGCAGTCCTGTAGTTTCTTTCTTACTTAATGACAGAGTAGTAGAGAAGAAGGCCTAGTTCAGAGGGCCCAAGCTTAAGGTTGTCCTTGGTCCTGAGACTATGGATCTTTGGCCTGCAAGATCCTACAGAAGCCTTGGTTTCCCAGGAATGTCAAGAAATTGACAGGAAAATTAAGGACTTCTACTGACTTCCTTGTATTTTGGCAAAATATTTCAACCCTCTCCCAAAAGCAAGAGAAGGCATAGGTCAACAGGTTACATACAGATAATTGCCTAAGCAAAGGCTGGAAAAGTTAAGCCAGTGCAACATTTTGTCTCTGATAACAGAAAGCAAAAGACTGTGGAGCAAGAAGTCCTAGGTGCCTGTACTAACTGGAAAACAACTATCCTTGCTTTTACTTGTGAACATGGAGAGCTTAATAAACAAAACCAGATTTAAGTAACTACGTATCATCAAGGTAGCACAAAATCATCTCTCCCCAACAGTGATATACTAGACTGTAATTATAGTCAGCAATTCCTGCCAGTAAGAAGGCAAACTGAAACTGTAATTGCATGCGTACCTTCAAAATATACACTGAATGTAATCATCTCTCTCTCATTTCTACAGTTCTAACATCTACACACCTTTCCTTTGATCTAAGGTAAAGGTCTGTACACTAAATCCTGTTGTCACATAAAAGACTTGAAAGTTAGCTGCACTCAACAAGATTGCAACAGTTAACATTTCTCTAAATCAAAACTTCCAGCAATGACTATCAAAGTTGGAATTTCTGCTACTGTGCTGAAGTGAAGATGACCTGGGGTACCGGGCTAAGCTGGAGCTAGGATCACTGAGTACCTTTCTTCCTCTCTCTCTCCAGCTCAAAATTGGCTAAAGGAAAACAGAAAAAAAGCTAGACCTACTATTTGTGCTGAGATAAAGCAAGTCAGGAAAAAAAGAAAAGCAACTGTAATATTTAACACCAGACAAAAATTCTTAAGAAAAAAAAAACACCACAAATGGTTTTACTTTTGAATGTGTGTCCTCTATAATGAAAATATTACCTATTGTTATAATTTATACTTTGGTAATACTCAGATCTTTTTAGGATCAAGCCACTGTTACGCTATACAAACCTGCACATAATCTGTGCTCTTACAGAGCTTACATTAAGCCAAAGAATCAAGTGATACACAAGGGTAGGCAAGTAAATTCAAGTATTTACTAGTCTGAAGGGTATATTACTTCCTGGGTTTATAACGACCAAGAAGGAAAACTCAGCTCTCTGATTTTCTTTTGCCATTCATCAGCCGATTTCTACAGGTACTAGGGCTGGTTTGAGAGCAGAGGAGGAGCAGGCTGGTGGCCACAAAGGTGAGGGAAGTTACTCCATTGGTAATGACATACAGATAGAAATGAAGAAATGACAGATACAGAATTAGAGTATTACAGAAGATATGGGCCAAATGGACTTCCCCAAATTATCTAATTTATCTCCCTAACTCAGGGCAGGAAATACTCATAACTGAAAAGAATGATAGTGGTGAGAGATAAGACGTCTGTGAAAATGAGGAGGATTAATATGACAGAGCAGCATTAGAAAATAGGACAGGAAGTTTTAATTTTATTATGGGAAATTAATGAGAGGCATTTCAAGCAGTCCCAAACTTACTAGTGTCCCTGATAGCTGACACTTTAAGTCGAAGTTTAGACCCTTTCAATTTTTTCAGTAGAGACATGGAATTGCTTTAGTAACACCACACAAAGACTAACACATAGCACGCAGTTTCACTTCCTCAGTTTATTTCACAAACCTCTGTGGGCTGACAGATGACAAGACTGAAGTCATAGATTTAAAACAGGCATTGCTATAACACCCACACCTGGACAGTGCTGAATATCCCTACAGCCCAATAACCATACTGAGTGCTACAGGTATTCTTCACTTTCCATGAGCTGGTAGTAACAGACAGCAAAATGAAAAGCCAGCACACAGAGCGGGTATGTTACAACTTAGAAACTAATTTTCACTTGTGCCATAACTTTTTTGAGCTCTTATCCTTAGAATTAAAGGGCTAATGAGCAACTTCAACAATTAGGAAAACTTACTCTCAGAGCCGGTAATGGACTGCATTCATGACTACAGGTGACCAGTTTTAAGATAAGACAGACATGGAACTCATTCTCAAAAAAAGCAGAACTTTTTCCACATCATTATCATGAATTTTTTGAGAGGATTACATTTGCCTTGCAATTAGAATCTTACTTGTTTTTTCTATAAAAAGCAAATATCTGAAAATCCAGCAGGTCATAAGAAATGTGATTTATAAAGCATCAATCAACCTGATAACAAATCATATCAGTTATCAGTGCTACATGCCTTTTTTTTTTCCCCCATTCTTTTTGTGGGGGAAATAAAATGGATTCCTTCTTGGGAAGCATTAGTGATGACTTCTATGGTACAGCTGCTTTTCCTCACATAACAGCAATAACATCTATCAAAGGGAAAATAAACAACTGGCTTTTCTGCAATTTTTATAGAGCACACAAATTATTTTACATATGTGAAATACTAATCCTAATAAGTTCACAAGAACTTTTCTGTTGGCTTCAGGTAGGTCAGCTTTTTACCAACGTTTTAATATTCAGCCAGCACATAATCCTTGACATTACATAACCTTTTCAATATAAAATAGAAACTTGTAGAGCAATTCCATGGACATAGAAATCTATAATATACCGAACAATAACACCTCACTCTTTAAAGCTTCCACTACTCAGTAAGGTTGCCTAGGACTTCATGTGTTATCCCTTAATTTTTAAGCAACCTCCTGAGCAAGGGAGAGAATAGACTTAAACCCCAGATGGCGCGAACCACTTAGCCCTCTTACAACATAACAATCACCAAAGAATATAAGCTTAAGTTTTTGTGTGGGGTGTGTGTTGCCCAGCTGCTATACTATCACTGTCCACGATAACCCAGAAATCTTATTAAAAGTACAAGATGTTTATTCCTACATTTATTACAAACCTTCATCCTTCAGTTGGTCAGCCTTTTCAACATCCTCTGGCAAAGAATCTGAGAGAGGCAGCATGTCATTCTGTATGTAAATAAACCAAGATTTTTTTTCATTAAAATGTAAGTCCTGATTTTATTAAAAACTTCTTTCATCCTGGGCAGCATGGTATCAACAAGCAACCAGATTTTCTGTAGTGAAAGTATGGAAGTATGAAAGAACTAAACATCACTAAAACATCCTTAGAAGAGAGAGATAGCTTGCTTTCTGTTACTAAAAAAACCTTATGGTTCAGCACACATTTTAAGGAGCTCAAGGGGAAGAGAGCTGATATGTCTCTACAGTCTTGGTTTTCTTATTTCTGACTCTCCTATTTGCCATGCTGGTGGTTTCTGTGCTTCCTGTACTGGGGATCCTAGATAACACATATTATTTGTACACATTTTTGAAGTTCCCATTTTAAGCTGAATGTTCATGGTGATGTTTTTAAAACTGAACCACTAAATTATTTCCAGAAGGGAATAAGAAGCATCAGCAAACTACAAATGACCTCAAGCACTTCATAGACATTTATCTCTGGGAATTGCAAAATGCTTTACTGAAGAATAAAATCCTTCAAGTGAGAACAAGACATGCACTGTTTAGTAATATTCTATATGGAATTGTCTTTGTCTAGCTGAAATTAATTCCTCGCACTGCCCCAAAAGATTCTGCTAGCTTTTACGGAAATTTCACTTTTTTCCTGTTTTCCTTAAGTTTCCACACTGTTTTGACCTATACAGCACTTTAAGGTTGTGTACACAATATGAAATCTTAGCACATATTGGCAGAGTAACTCTAGAATCTAAATGAAATTCTTACCTTGTGAAAAGAATTTGTGAACATTTCTATCAAATGCTGTGGAGGTGCAAGATGAGTATCTTCCAGGTTAATCTTAAACACAGTCTCCAGACACTGAATTGCAACTTACAAAAAAAATAAAAAATATAAGTCACCGGTTTCTCAAGAGAAGTGTAATTTCACTAATTTATTTATAAAGCTGTGATTCACTTCCTTATTTAGCCAGTAAAAGCAGTGCTTTGGAACCTCTGTGCCTGGGAAGATCATGGAACAGATCCTCCTAGCAGCTATGCTGAGGCACATGGAGGACAGGGAGGTGATTCGAGACAGCCAGCATGGCTTCACCAAGGGCAAGTCTTGTCTTACCAAGCTGGTGGCCTTCTATGACGGAGTAACTACATCAGTGGACAAGGGAAGGGCTATGGATGTCATCTATCTGGACTTTTGTAAGGCCTTTGACAGGGTCCCCCACAACATCCTTCTCTCTAAATTGGAGAGGTATGGATTTGATGGGTGGACTGTTCGATGGATGAGGAATTGGCTGGATGGTTGCATCCAGAGGGTGGTGGTCAATGGCTCAATGTCCAGATGGACACCGGTGACAAGCAGTGTCCCTCAGGGGTCTGTGCTGGGACCAGTGCTGTTTAATATCTTCATCAATGACATAGATAGTGGAATCGTGTGCACCCTCAGCAAGTTTGCAGATGACACCAAGCTGAGTGGTGTGGTTGACACGCCGGAGGGACGGGATGCCATCCAGAGGGACTTGGACAAGCTTGAGAGGTGGGCCCGTGAGAACCTCATGAGGTTTAACAAGGCCAAGTGCACGGTCCTGCACCTGGGTCGGGGCAACCCCTGATATCAGTACAAACTGGGGGATGATGTGATTGAGAGCAGCCCTG
>NW_009637879.1:0-6349 GCF_000690535.1 Cariama cristata | reverse complement strand
AACCTCCCTTCGGTGGACCTTGCGTGCACAACAGGTAGGGGCGGGCTGGGGCTACCATCCCAGTCATGAGGTGACAGGGCGCTCCCATGCACTTGTTGGGGGCTGGGGTGGGCTGGAGCACCTCTCCTATGAAGACAGGCTGAGAGAGCTGGAGTTGTTCAGCCTGGAGAAGAGGAGGCTTCGAGGTGACCTCATTGTGGCCTTCCAATACCTGAAGGGGGCCTATATGAGAGATGGGGACAGACTTTTTAGCAGGGTCTGCTGTGACATAACAAGGGGTAATGGTTTTAAACTAAAAGAGGGCAGATTTAGACTTGACATAAGGAAAAAATTTTTTACAATGAGGGTGGTGAAGCACTGGAACAGGTTGCCCAGAGAGGTGGTGGAAGCCCCAGCCCTGGAGGCATTCAAGGTCAGGCTGGATGGGGCTCTGAGCAACCTTATCTAGTTGGAGATGTCCCTGCTCACTGCAGGGGGGTTGGACTAGATGACCTCTAAAGGTCCCTTCCAGCCCAAATGATTCTATGATTCTATATCATAAAATGAAGAGAAGCTACCTTAACCCCCTAGAATTGACTTGCTGAAAAATTGTATAAGCTATACAGAATCCATACATAATTCAGCCATTATTCTTAAACAAATTTAAAACTTTTATTTCAATTCCTTCAATCATTTAATGTCCTTTTTTAAAAAGACATAAAAATATGAGGGTTTAACAAAAGCACCACAGTTCATAATACAACTATGCATCTGTCACACACCCCACCTCAAAACACCATAACTGCCATATATTTGTGTGGCATAATAGTTGAAAGAAAATGGCTCATCTATAATGTAAAGTATAAATACAAGATACTTATTAGTCTTCTCTTTTTCATTTGAAATATATTCATTTGAAGACACTGTTTATTAATAAATGATTCATTAATCACAAGCCTTTATCCTATTAAAATATGTATCTGCAGCATCCGTTCACATGTTCTGTTGTGTAAGGATTAAATGGCCCTCCCAAACCTGTAATAATGCAAAAACACTCACAATAAGCAATTCTAAAACAAGTAGAGCCAAATACCTAGCTGAAGTTTTAAATGTGCTCATATATTTTTAGGCAAAAGAAGATCAATGGCAATTAGTGTATACAATTCTGTATATGTATTCTGTTAATTATAGTATCTCAAATTACATCATTATTTTCCCTATCATCTTGAGAATCTAGTAGGATGTTTTTATTAAGGTATATCATCTAAATGTTTTAGACTGAAAACTGAGGGGGAACACTGAAGAGTCTTTGTGAAGCTTAGTTTGAAAAAAAAAATGACAGTTTTAACTCAAACTATAGATAACCAGGAGTAGCTGAATTCAAATTGAGTATCAGTAAAAACTGAATCTTAGAATTTAAATTGAATTTCATCCAATGTTAATAAAATAAATACTTTTTGAATTCTTATTTGCCTTATAATGAACCTGAACACTGATCCAAAATTATAAAAGTAAAATTACTGAAAGTTAACACCAGTAAGGCCAGTTTGAGAAGTCTATTTTCTACGTCACAGCTGGGAGAAAGGGGGAAAAAGTAGACCTGTAAAATAAACAGTAAAACATGGAAGATGTAATTTTTAAAAAAATTCTGAAAACATACAATAGAAATTATTCAGAAAAACTGAAGTATGATACAAAATTAATGTTGATAACATGTAACGATTGAACACATTGCTCCTATAACCTATGAACGCTAAAAACTTATCAATTTGCCAGGTTCAAAATTACCCAGTAAGAGTATTGAAGGATTTGGTTTAAAGTCCTTTGTCTCCTGCTATGTCAAAAAACTTAATTCTTGTAAAGTAAGCATTGATTATGCTGAACTCTGAATTATACATTAATAGTACTTATTACCAGGCCTATCATAAAATCAGTGGAATTAAATATCTTATTTTTTTCTTATATGACTTAATAGGAAGCCACTTGCCAAGTACACTTACCAATTTTCTCCTCAAACTTATTTTCACCTAAAGGCAATCCCTTTCCTGAATGCCTCACCTAATTTGTAGTTTTGCATAAATTTAAAATACAACCCCTTCCTTTATCTTCCTCGAGGCATTAAGTCTGTGACACCACCTCTCTATCATACAGGAGATTTTTGCAAAGTGCAGCAGTGCAAATTATGCTTAAACAAAATAATCCTGAGTACACTATTATTACTAGTAAGCATTTCCATAAAATAATCAGTTGTTACAGTGAACTCCCACATGTCTCCTTTAACTGAAAAACAGAATTTATAATTTTTATAATCTATCTATCACAGGTATAACAAAATTAGGAGCTCTTATGGGATGAATCCATAGGTTAGAATAATAACCACTGGTTAACATGCAAGCCAACAATAGAAACCTGTGTAAAAATAAACATAGTCAAAACAGAAACTTTTCCAAATCAGAAGATGTATTAAGTTGTGACAAGATCAATAACTACACTGTTTTAATGTGATGTAAAAACCTGACCCAAGTAACGTCCGAGGAGTGAAGACTTGTTTTTGTCTGAAAAGTATCTCAAAAGACTAGACTGCCAGCATCTCACTATCCCATTATCAAAGTGAGGCACCGTCAACTGCCACAAGCTTGCTATCATCAGTAAGTTGGGAAAGATGTGCTGCACCACATGAACTATTAATCTAAGATTTTCTCCGTGTCTGATTTCAAAGGCCAAAGTTAACTGTTCTCCTTATTATCTCCATCATCACACACACTTTCAGAGGCCTAGGCAGTTACTGAAGCATATACTGACCAGTGCAGATGCCTACCTCCATTTTAGCTCACACAAACATCTGCTCCCCAATAAAAGGAGCACTTGGGCTATGCTGGAGCCCAGCTCAGCATCCCCAGTGCCACATACCTCCAGGATTTTTTGCTCTTCAAGCACAAGTTGCCAGCAACATCAAGGCATCACAGCAGACACGCAGGCTGTTGGTCACTAACTAATGAAGATTAATTGGGCTGCTGAGGCCCCTTTAGTACTTGGTATCATCTTGCTTCATCTTACACATAACCTTCCCCATCTCAAGTATTACATGCATCCCTTGCCTTAAGGGGTGCAGTCCACTGTTTTGGAAGCACTGCCTTAGAGAAATCATTGCAGTACATTGATCTTAGAAGTAAGAAAAAAATCACAGCCTTCTGCACGTTGTAGAGAGTTTCTGCTTTAATCCCAAAGGAAGAAGTGCTATAGACAAGAAAAAAAATTAGAAACTGTAAACAGGAAAGAGAAATAACTGCCATTTAAACACACTGTCTAAAATACAACTTGGAAGAAGAGAAGTTTCTAGTTTATACAATAGAGCTGAGCATTAACCACCAGAGATCTATATCACTGCTCTAGGTCCTAGGTTGTAGGGGAGTATATTTCTCCAGTCTACCTTCTGATTACTCTGCTTTCTCAAAATAAGGCATTTTTATTCATTATGCAAATACAAAATTCCTAGAGGAAATTTACACTATCATTGACATCGCTATATAATTCAAACATGCATAATGCAGGTTATCAATATAAATGGAGTTTCAATACATGATAGACTTCTATTCTGATAAAGTCTCAATTTTATTTGTAATGTTCTAGCTCTTTTTGTTGTTTTGTGAGGAACCAGAACTATTTAAATTACTTCCTGGCCCAGACAATCATACAGTGTTTCATCTTTTCATAGACACCAAGAAGGTATATAAGGTACCAGTGAAAAACATCAGTCAAATTTTTTCATCTGTGTCCACCTAACATTAAATACTTCAATGGGTGGAACTTGGGCTATTGCTACTCCACATGCACTAAAGATATTTTGCACAACTAAAATGAGTCAATTATTCAGAATGCCTGCCTCCTATCCTCTAACACGTAGCATATGGTACCATGCTTTTGGCAGGGTACAGCTCTAAAATTAGGATTTCATATCTGTATTAAAATGGTAAAATTTACATCAGCATTTAAGCACAACTGAGGTTTTATAGTATTTTTTTGTTCAGAAAACAGAATCTTAAAATTGATTCCTTTATATAAACATTGGCTAAGGCGTTCTAACACATCATCAGGTAAATTTTTAGTCATAATCCAATGTTTATCAGTTTTATTGCAAAAACAAAAGGAATACTCTTCATCTCTCATTATATGATTTCCAAAAACATTGCTTGCTTTCATCAGCTGAACATCATCAAAACCTGATACAGGTTAAATTCATAGATGACTATGACTTTTCAAACGTACAAAATACTCCAGGTTCTGATGTAAAACCCAGTCTTTTGGCTTTCATTCTTTCAGGAGTATCCTTTGAATATCACGATACAAATGTTTCTTTCTTGCTTACATTAGTGAACAACTACACTGTAAATCCAATAGACAATGGAAGGAGGCACACTCCAGGTTTATCTTTTTCAATTCATGCCTCTGAAAAGCAGGACTTGTTTTGCACCTCAGGAAAGTCTACTCTCCACACCTCAGATTTCAGGTAACTCAGTCATCAACTGCCTGGATGATGTTTATTGCACTGCTGGTCCTAGACTTCCTGCTCTTACCTCCAAATTCCTCCTCTCTTTGACTGATACAACCAAAGACTACCTGAAACAGTGCAGAGGTCTTTTAAATAGATGCTATAAAAAGCTCATTGAGGAATTAAGACTTTTTGTTCTTCTCTTGCTTAATTCCACAATGTGATACCACCTGCCATGAAGTCTCCAGGAGTTAGGGAAAAGGAATAAGAGCAGTATGAAGGAGAAAGACAGATATTATGAAGTTAAAAAGACCTGATGAATGTCTGTCAACAGATGAAGACACACAGAAGTCCATCTCTCTGTAGCTATGTCTACAGATAGATGGACTTGGATGTATAATAAAAACTATACCACACTGAAAATATTCACTAGCATGCGCTCTTTGGAATTACTATTCAAGAGAAAAAGAAATGCAAAGTATTTATTTTATTTTCCATATTCTCAGGATCTCTTAGCCTTCCCTCATAAATTACACAAAATTCTTGCAAGTGTGAAACAGTTCTTTCCATATACCAAAACCAATATATGGTAATTGTTTTACTTCCTCTATGGCCGGCACAGCTATCACACAGAAAATGTAGAAAGAAACCAAACAAAAGTAAAGAGAAAAAGAATCAGCAGGCAAAAAATTTGTGGGCACATACACAAATCATTACGATAGCCTGCATTACAGCACTGCTTAACTTGATGTGATTCAAAGTATCTGTTGCTCAAAATTAAGGTAGTACACATTTTGTAACTTTAGAACATTTTTTAAATGACAGATGTTTTAAAATTAATAATCTAAGAAACATTAAGATCATGATCTTATTCACAGATAATATTTGGTAGCAGTTCCAGTTAGGTCACTCCAGTTACTTTCTATGATAACATACACCAAGCAATTTAGCATATGGGTACTTACTACACACATATATGTATTAGCACTTTTATCACTTACCTTCCAAGCTTTCTTGTTCATCTGGAGTGAAAGTATCCATCTGACTCTGCTCTCTCAAGAAGTGGATGAATGCATAAACCAAGCGTTTGACTGATGACATTTTGAAATTGAGGAGTTTCTCCTATGTCTTAAAAAACAACAGGATCTCTTATTTCAGAAAAAAGAATTCCTAGAGTATTCCAACCTCCCACTGACCTCAATAAGAAGTATACACAATACACAAAAACTTATCCTTCACCAGAAGGCCCAATAAAGTAATGCCTTGAAACAAGTGGTTAAATTGTATGGATTACGGAGAACTCCTACAATCATCTAGTCAAACGATCAGCAAAAGAGCACAGATTTCCTCAGATTCATTCCTGCAGGAGAGCTCACCAGGGCCAAAATAATTCAGCAAATTTTCATTTTTATTTTTGGATTTTATTTCTAAGATATATGCACTTGGAAGCAGCAGCACACGCTGAAGTCAAAACCAATTTAAAAGCCACATTGATAAATACAACGTAAAGAAACACATTTTAATAAAAGGTATCCTATTCTCTGACATTGTGCTACTGAATGGTTGATATTCACTTTGGACAAAAAACTGGAACGCTGTGACCTCAGTGCACACTTGTGATTAGTGACACTACTGGCTCAGTCTGATTTGCATTCAGCATCAGCTGGGAGTTACATAACTTTGAAGAAAATTTTAGTTCCAGCTTTCCAAGTTATTTTTCCCTAAACCATGTCGATTTAAAAGGGCACAACCTTATCCAGCCGACGGGGGAAGCAGGTTTAAAAAGAGCACGAAATGAATGGCAAGATCAGGGCCAACCTTCGTTAAATTATTTTCTCTATAGAAACCCCGAGCAAACCGATGTGCAGCCAAACCCACGCC
>NW_009637878.1:4184-6323 GCF_000690535.1 Cariama cristata | reverse complement strand
CTCTTCCAACCATAACGATTCTATGATTCTGTGATCACTGCGACAAAAAGCTGTGGATAAAGGGGGAGGCAGAGTGGGCGGTGTCCCTTGAGGGTTACGTCCCCTCCAGCCCCGCTCAGCCTCGCCACCATCGGAGGATGACGATACCCAGCACGTCTCTGCTGGCCGCATTACTTGGGCAGGGTAAACTCTGCTGGGATTTAACTGAAATCAAAGATAAACACGCTCACCGCGCTCCTGCCCCTCACGTTCCTGGTTTGCAGCTCTGCAGAGAAGGGCTGGCTGGAAGAGGCAGGCGAAGGGGTTTCTGCTTGGATGTGTTAAGAATTAAAAACCTTTTTTCCAGCCTCCAAAACATGAGGGTTTCTTCTCAGATTCAGGAGGAGGGCAGAGCCCGTGGCAGCTGTAAAGCAAAGCTCCGGCGGACTTTGCATTTCAACTTTGCAGGGGGGAGTTGGGCCAGCGATGTGGGCACAGCAGTGGGTCCTTGCTGGGTCCTTCTGTGTTAATCATAGAATCATTATGGTTGGAAGAGACCTCAAAGATCATCAAGTCCAACCGTGTACCCGATGCCACCCTGTCCACCAAACCCACTAAATGTCTTGAAGCGCCACATCTAAACGTTTTGTGAACACCTCCAGGGATGGTGACTTCACCACCCCCCTGGGGAGCCCATTCCAATGCTGAACGACTCTAACAGTGAAGAAGTTCTTCCTAATATCCAACCTGAACCTCCCCTGGCACAACTTGAGACCGTTTGCTCTTGTCCTATCGCTGGTTACCAGGGAGAAAAGACCGACCCCCACCTGGCTACACCCTCCTTTCAGGTCGTTGTAGAGGGAAGGAGGTATGAGTTAAGAGGAGGCTGAAACACGGCTCGGAGTAACGCTGTTCCCCTAATCCACCTCTACCTACCTGCCCCTTGAGGTTTAAAACACCTTAGTTGTTCTCTGCAGGTTTCCAGGCTGTTTTGGGCCTGAGTGTCCCTATTTACAGACCATTTTTTGGGCTGAAGTTGAGCAGGAATCTGCTCGAACCCTGCTTCAAACACAGGCTGGATTTATTTCCCCTCCTGACAACAAAAATGCCCACCCGCATCCCGGACGTGAGTGCGTTTGTCTGTTAAATCCCAGCTCCATTTGTTTATAAGCCACTTTTATTTCTTTCTTTCTTTATTTTTAATTCCCTGAGCAGAGCAACAAGAGCCCGTCCCACGTTTCATCCTCACCTCTGCTCCCCGCAGCCGAGGGGCTAAATCCCAAGGGCAGGAGTGCAGCGGAGAGATGGGCCGGTCCCTGCTTGAGGCCCCAATTTCTGATCCGCTCGCGTTAAATTGATTTGCAGTGGGGTTTTTTTTGCCGTCACACAGACTTAAAAGCACTTCCCGGGATGAGAATCTCGTTGCAGGAGGGATTTGGGAGCGTGCCAGAGCCGGGAATGGCAGCGATAACCCTGTGTCCTCCTCCTCCATCACCTCTCAGCTCTCCCAGCTCAAACGCTTTTGGGGAGGAGGAGGAGTCCGTGGGGAAAGGGATAGAGCAGCTTGAGCTCTTCCCTGGGATTTGGGAAAAGCTGGAAGGGTTTTGTTCCAGCTCCCTCTAAAATACCCCTTTTTGGGCATTTGGATTTTGGTATTTACAGTCAGCGGTTCTGGAAAGGAGGGGACTTTGCAACATCACGGGGTGGCTGCCAGGGCTTGCCCGGCAGCATTACCGTGGGGAAAGTGCCCACCGAGTTCTTCAGCCCCACGTGTCTGGGTTTGGTTTTCCCCTTTTTTCCATCACGCCGCCTCTCCCAGGCTTTCCCGGAGCTCAGGATGTGCGTGTGTTCCTCGGGCGCTGGCCCAGCGTTTGCTCGCTCAGTAAAAAATCTTGGTTGAGCTTTGGGTGGGTGGAAAGTATCGATGGGCACCGCATCTGCGGGAACGCCGGGAGCTTCATCCCAAGGGCTTTCGGCAGTGGGGCTGGCCCTTGTTTCAGACGGCTGGAGACTCCCAGGGCAGGGGAGGGGGGCTGGGAAAAATGCCTGGGAATATCCAAAATCCCTGGGAATATCCAAAATGGGTCAGGAAAACCCAGCAGTGTCGGGGAAGGAGGTTTTGGCCAAGTCTGTTGCCTGCCGGGAACACAGGCCCCAACC
>NW_009637878.1:3512-4022 GCF_000690535.1 Cariama cristata | reverse complement strand
TCGGGGGAAGCTCGGGGGTCCTCTCCACCAGGAACGGGAGCCCCAAACCTCAGCCTGCGATCCCAAAGCCTTTGCAGCGAAGTCTGGGAAGGTTTTAGGGGGGATTTCACCCCTCGGCGCTGCAGAAACTTCCCAAACGTTTCTTCTGCAGCGCAGAGGGACAAAAAAAAGGCAGTTTCTTGGTCAAAACAGAAGCTTTATAGCAAAAGAGGAATTTCCTTTCCCTCTGGCCTGGGGAGGTCTCTCTCTCCCCACCCCCAGCGTATCCTCGCTGGCATCCGAAGCCAAATTTTCCTTTTTTTTTTTTTTTTTCCCCAAACCAAAGGCAGGGATGAGGCAAGTGCCGGGGAAAAGATGGAAACTGGCCGAGGGCATCATTTAGGGGGAGGTTTATTTTTGGGAGGGGTGGGGCAGTATTTTGGCCAGCTTGGAGACATCCATGGGGTTTGTATGTGCAAAAAAAAAAAGCTTCCCGGCTGCTGACCGCCGCCTCTCTTCCTTACCCCTCCT
>NW_009637878.1:2642-3498 GCF_000690535.1 Cariama cristata | reverse complement strand
CTTTCAGATCTGCGCCGTTTGCTTGGAGGAGTTCAAGCCCAAGGACGAGCTGGGGATCTGTCCCTGTAAACATGCCTTCCACAGAAAGTAAGTGTGGGCACCAGGGGGGCCGAATCCTGCCCGGGGAGGCTCTGGGTGTGAGGGCTCCTGGTGCTGCTGCTCCTCCCCTGGGGCTTCTTCCCACCCCAATTCCAGGGGAAGGAGGGGAATTGCAGCAAAAGCCCCTCATCGAAAGAACTGGAGCATTTGGAGCAACAAAAATCCAGTTGTGAGCTGGCAAAAACCGCTTCACTTTAGACTTTATATATTCCAAAATGTACTTGTGTGTGTATATGTATTTACATATATAAAATTTATATATGTATTTATAAAACAGTGAATCAGGATCACTGCAACAAGGTCCCCAGGGAAGCAGTCATGGCCCCAGGGCTGTTGGTGTGGCGGAAGCGTTCGGGTACGGGGTTTTGCTCCTGGGTTGCCCTGCGCTGGGCCAGGAGTTGGCCTCGATGAGCCTCCTTGGATCCCTTCCAGCTCCCTCTGTGCTGCTGTGAAAAATGCGTCTATAGAAATTGTATAGATAAAATGTAAAGCACTATGAATTTTATATGCATACACGTTATATATATGCACATATATATCTGTATATATGCATTTTATAGCTTATGGATTTAGAAAATGCATATATTCATCTATACTTTTTTTGTGTATGTATGTTTTATATATTTGTGTGTATGTGTATACATTTTTATCTCTGTTTTATAAATATATAAAAAATAGGTACACAAAAATCCATGTATACACACACACACACACAAAAAAAAAAGTCCTAATAAAATATAAAGGCACCTACATGATG
>NW_009637878.1:2269-2583 GCF_000690535.1 Cariama cristata | reverse complement strand
CCGCGTAGCCCCCCCAGACCCTGACCCTCCCCCACCGGGGAGGGGCAGGGGCAGCTGCCGCCCCAGAGGGCTGCGTGGGGCACCGAGCTAGGGGCTTCTTTTCGCAGCACCCCTGTAATTGTGTCCATGTTTCCCCCCCTCCTCGTAGGTGCCTCATCAAGTGGCTGGAGGTGCGGAAAGTGTGCCCGCTCTGCAACATGCCGGTGCTGCAGCTGGCCCAGCTGCACAGCAAGCAGGACCCTGGCCCTCCCCAGGGCCCCCTCCCCGGCGCGGAGAACATCGTATAGCTCCGTCGCTCCAGGGACTGCCCCACC
>NW_009637878.1:1894-2150 GCF_000690535.1 Cariama cristata | reverse complement strand
CCCGCCGGATGATACCGAAGAGCCCCGCGCCCCAAAAAACCTGTCTCTGCGGAGCCGTGCCGGGAGGAAGGGTCTCGCACGCTAACCCAGCCTCGATTCCTCTCCTGGGGTGAGGAGGGGACTTGGGGTTCTCTGCAGGCACCTGGATGACATTCTTCTTCCAGCACATCCCTTCTCCAGCACGATGTCCGCCGGGAAGCAGCCTGGGGCACGACAGGGTGGTATCGCCACACCCGACAGCCTCCTCCACCGCTAC
>NW_009637878.1:0-211 GCF_000690535.1 Cariama cristata | reverse complement strand
ACTCTCCTGACACGGGATTTGGACGAATCCAGCTCCCAGCCTCCACGCTACGGGATTTCAGGGGTCCAGCTCAAAACCCCATCTCCCCCTGGCCTCGGTTCTCCCCTGGCTCTTCCTCCTTCAACCTCTTCTCAAACCTCTCGACGCCGCCACCGCTGCCTGGACCCACCCCTGCAGAAACCTGGGCTGGAGGAGGCAGGGCTCCCACCTT
>NW_009637877.1:3019-7029 GCF_000690535.1 Cariama cristata | reverse complement strand
CTTCTCCCAGCTGCTTATAAAATATTTCACCTGCCTCTTTCATCCTGGTTGGGTGGTCTGTAACAGACTCCCGCCATGATATCTGCCTTGTTGGGCTTCCCCCTGATTCTTACCCATAAATACTCAACCCTATTGTCACCATCATTAGGCTGTAGACAACCAAAACACTCCCTAACACACAGGGCCACCCCACCGCCTCTCCTTCGCTGCCTCTCCCTTCTGAAGAGTTTATAGCCATCCATTGCAGCACTCCAGTTGTGTGAGCCATCCCGCCGTGTTTCTGTGATGGCAACTATGTCATAGTTTTCCCACTGCACAATGACTTCCAGCTCCTCCTGTTTGTTGCCAGTGCTGCGTGCATTGGTGTAGATGGACTTCAGTTGGGCTGTTGATCCCACCACCTTTTTGGAGAAGAAGCCCTAATTCCTACGTGACCATTCTCAGGCACTTCTGTGGTTTCTAACACATCAATAACTCTTGCATCTTTGCTGCTGCCTGGATCTCCGTCCCCTACCTCCACTGAGACAGCAGACTGAAGGACCTCGCTAACACACTGTCCCTCAAACATTGGCTTGCCGCTCCCAGGCTTATCTCTAGTGAGCTTGGTTTTAACCCTTTCCCCCTTCAAATCTAGTTTAAATCTCTTTCAATGAGCTCTGTAACTCCTGCGCAAAGATCCTTTTCCCCCTTCAAGACAGGCGTACCCCATCTGTCATCAGCAGGTCTCGGGTCATGTAGACCAACCCATGATCAAAAAACGTAAAATTCTGCCGTTAACACCAGGCTCAGAGCCAGATATTGATCTGCTTGCCCCTCCTGTTTCTTCCCTCATCATTCCCTGCAACTGGAAGGATAGAGGAGAACACTACTTGTGCTCCTGACCCCTTAACCAGTCATCCCAAGGCCCTGAAGTCTCTCTTGATGCCTCTGGACTTCTTGTTGCAACTTCATTGCTACCTACCTGAGAAATCAATAATGGATAGTAATCTGAGGGCTGTACCAGGGTAGGAAGCTTTCTGTTCACACATATAACCCGGGCCCAGGGAGGCAGCAGACTTCCCTAAGTGGGTCCGGTCTGTGTATCGGGCCTTCTGTTCCCTTCAGAAGGGAGTCTGCTATGACAATGACCTGGGTTTTTTTTCTTCATGGAAACAGTTTTGATGCAGGGCGTAGGGTGACTTAACCTTGGCAACACATCCAAGCTAGATGAACCATCGCCCTCGTCATTGTTCGGTTCCACTTGCAGAGCCTCGCACCTATTATCAAGGGCCCCTGGGAAGGTGGGGCAGTCACAGAGGAGACGGGCCTGCTGTACTGGGCAGGAACTGGTCGCCATTGTCCCCTACTCCTTAAGTCACCGTGTTCAGCCGTGTGGAGAGAGGATGGGGAATCCTCTGTATCATGCGTCCTGTCTGCCTGTTGGGCCTATCCCAGGGAAGGCAGAGTGCCGTTCCTGGAGCTCTGTCACTAAGTGGAGAGAATTAGACTTAGACTGAAAGGAAGCAAAGCATTTGCAATTTTTACATGAACAGAAGGGCTAGTTCCCCTGCAACTGGGAAAAAGCATTTTATTCAGTTAATTTGCTAAGTTACAGCATTCAGGCAGTGCTGGTCTCCAGTAAACTCTTATCAATCTTTATGCTTAATCCATGAAAGCATTTGTAAATTAAGTCTTATGTTTCCCAAGTGCTTGTTTGCTACTATCTCTCCCAGGTCTGAATTTTTATCAGCAAGTGAAGCTGGTCAACTTCATCAGAAGAGAAATCCATCATTGTCGTTGTTACAACTGCCAGGAGAAATTTCAGTCTAAAGGAGGATTGATAAATCATATGGAAGAGACCAAACACATTACATTCCTGCCAGCCAGGTCTACATGGGATCAACCACAGTAAGGGCAAACATATTTCTTCCAACACTTATACTGATACTTGATAATGTCTGTAAAACAATAAGTTGAAAGTTCTGTTTTTTGCCAGTGCAACAGTGCCCTAAGCTCCCCAGCTCTACTGGCCCAGATAAAATAGTACGTGATCTCAAAAATACTCAGAATTAGAAATCTCGGTACTGTCTGAAGCTAAAATGAACATGGGATACTGCTCTTCTAGTTGCATCCAGGATGCACTGTCCCCATAAGTTGTGTCTGCACTGTCAAGCCAGTATGCTAGAGAAGTTTATCGTTGCAAAATTGTCCTTTGCAGTTGTGCCGTACACGGTGAAAGGCATACATGTTGCCCACAGACCACGTTCCCTCCTGGTGGAACCAAGGTTGAGTCTGTGCACCAAAGTGTCATCTCGAATGTCCTGCTTGTAGGATCGAGATCTTCCAGCCGTTGGCTCTCTACACAGATGCAGTTCATGCCTGGGATGGACATATGGCACATATTTCATTGCTAGTAAAGATACGCTGTGGACATATGGTTCTAGAACCAAATCAAACCCTTTCTTTTACATGTCTAAAGTAGATGCATGCATAATGTCTACCTAACTTTAGGTATCAAAACAAGTTGGTTGTTTACTCCATAGCAAATAGAGAGAGAGCGTAACATAACGCTGGTTCAGATTGTAAGGAGGCTGAGTAAGTCTGGGCGATGGTGCCATAGCTGGTACAGCACAGGGAGTGTTCTAACTCAAAACACATCAGTTCAGAATTTGTTGTGGGACAAATCTGGATCTGCGCCCTCGATTGTGACAATGTACAGGTGAAGAAATAGGGGGAACGACTTTTCTGTTGTCAGCTCTTCTGTATGACTCTTCTAAGATGTACATGCCAGTTGATTTTTTGCATATGCTGTTTACTGTCATTCCAGACCAGATTTTCTCATTTTTTCTTTTTTAAAATCTAATCTCATAAAATACGCTCAGCCTCTTTCAAACAAAACATGTGACTATCTAGTAATTATGCCTTTTTGCTTTCAGGTATTATTTTCCTACCTATGAAAATGATACGCTCCTGTGTACGCTGTCAGACAGTGAAGATCTGATAACTGAGGATCAAAGTGAAGATGTCCCTGTTGTAAGCGAAGATATACCCAATCTAAAAGCTCTCAAACAGAGCAGTGTTTTAAACCAGCTCCTATATGAAGAGAAAAAGAGTCAGGAGAAATTTTGACCTTGAATTACAGTTGCTGACCTTTGAGTGTTTCTCGTGCAAGACAAAAAAAATATTCTTTCACAGTTTAACTCATAGATGTTATCACTGGGAAAATATTATGTGAAAGTGAATGCTAAATAAAATTTAAGTGTAAACTTTTTTGGTTTATCTTCCTTTAAATTTTAGCTTTATTTTAAGATGAAATGCTGGATTTTCTGCTTGGCTCTCCAAATACTTTTAGTATTATTTACAAATAGGATTTTTAATCTTTTTTTGATGTTTTCTGAATAAATCAGAGTTCTATTTTAAGGCAGTCCTGTGAAAGGCATGAACAATTGAGACAATCTGTCTTGGAATATGAGCCAATGAGTGAATCTTCTGTGTGTTATTGCTGTTAGAGAACATATGGAAAAGAGCTTGAATTTAATTCTTGGTCTGCTATGTAAAGCAGATTTTGCTATTTTTAACCTTAGACCTTCTTCAAAGTGGAAACGGATCTGTGTGTCTCTATTATTCGTCATCAACAGGTAATATATATCGTGCCTGTTCTGAAAACTGGCTCAGAAACATCAGTAAAGCTCTGCCTGACCCATGGATATCTGACTGCCTGGAAAGCTCCTAATCCGAAGCCTAAAAAGCATAGGAACAATTGCAATCTTGGTTGCCTCAAAGATCCAAAAAATTTAAAGTGGACTTCTTATATGGTCTTGCACTAAGATGCAAAAGGATGACTTCGGGGATTGCAGAAACATAAATCCAAATTGAATCCTCAAAATCTCAATTCAACTGTCCAGGAGAGTTACTATATTTCATTTAATACTGAATTTTAAAGTTCCCAAAGTAACAGAAGGACTTCAGCATGTCCAGAAAGCACCTCAGTCTTGACAGAGCAAAGCAGCTCAGAGCATAGGTCCTGCTAG
>NW_009637877.1:0-2988 GCF_000690535.1 Cariama cristata | reverse complement strand
TGACCCAAACTAGGCTTCCCTGCCTCTCTTTCTTCTCCGAAATCTTAAGAAGTAGTTCGAGAGTTCAGGTTTGGCCTTCCATAATATGTATAACTGCTTTCAAAACTGGCAGCATGTTCTTTTTTCTTCTTTAGGTCAGTGTTAGAGCACTTGCTCGAAGTATGGGAGTCTCAGCTCAGTGCCCTTCCCTGCCTCAGAAGATTCAAAGCCATAGCTTTACCTTTGCACAGCCCTCTTTACCTGCAAGAGGTTGCTGTCAGTAAGAGTTGTTGTTTGTCATTATACGGTGATTGAGAATTATAGAGCAGTCCCTGGGCGCAGGGGCTGAAGTTCAAATCTCTACCCATGTTCTGCTAAGCTTCCATATCCAGCCTAATTCACCCTACAATATATTTGCATCAGTTTCTTTTAATTTGCATTGAACTTGCTTTCTCCTGGCATTACCCATCACCCACTAACACCTCTCTTTGCTTCCCCTTTCTTATTTTCTCTTGGGCCCAGGTGCTCTGGAGAGAAGTTAGAACAACGGGATGCTGAAAATGTACTAAGGAAGACAGATCAGCCATTTAACTGCACAATGAAAGAGAGACAGAAGCAATATCTGACTCTTCAGCAGGTGCTGAGAATACAGACAAAAGAAGGGAGCAGGTGTAGTTATATGTCTGCATTGGCTTTGATTAAACTGGTACAAAAATTTAGGAAGAACAACCCCAATATTTTTGGACTAGAACGTCTGACCATCTTAAATAAGCTAGGGTCTGTGCTTCTTGCATTTGTAAATGTCTTCAAATGGCTGTTGATTTATTTTTTTTCCTCTTAAGTAATTTTCTTCCCAAGCAGTTATTTTCTTCCTAAATTAGAAATTGATTCCAGTCTTGGCTTTTCAGTCAGATTCTTAGCTGAGGTGGGAGTAAGAGTTGATGGGGTTTACATTAATAATAAGTGTGTTGAGCAATGGAAAAAATCAGCAAGAGAACTATGGCTAAATCAGCAGCACATGGATGTGTTTTATGGCAAGCCCATCTTGGAAGGTCACATTAAGGGAAAGATAACATTTTATTGATGTATCGTAAAGTGAAATTACAAAACATTTCCTAATCATGAGGAACATGATGCTGAATCACTCGAATCCTTACAAAATGAAAACAAGAATGTTAATATCAGCAATATGGAATGACTGCTGTTCCTGGTTCTAACAGAAATTTGAAATAGCAATTTATCAGTGGAGAATTAAGATAATATCTTAAGAGAAATTGTGTAAGTAACATGGATTGGTTATCCTTTTTGAGTAAAGAGGAAAAAGGTATTTAGGAAAAATTTATCAGCAGTGTATAACTGTTCACTGAAAATAACGAGGAACACGAGGAGTCAGATTGGGGTTGACCTTGTTACTTCAAACACGAACAGCAGGCAACAAAGTAGGTTTAAAGTCTCCGTAGGTTCACAGAGTTGGGTGCAGTTCCTAGAGTAAGAATTGAGCATCTGCATTTAGCACAATGATGCTTCTAATGGACATTTTGCTGGAGCATACTGTATTTGTTCATATAATGGCCACAAGTTTCCCTAAGCATTCTTGTCCTCTCTCTAAAGCAAAGCCAAGTACCGGTTTTAAAACTGAAGTTACCTTTTTGTCATGAGTAGGGGACACAGTTACGACTGCATACAGCATATAGGCTCAGCTGTTATATGAGCAAATATGTTCTTCTAACAAAAGAGCATTTTTGGAAGCATTGCAACAAAAATATTGTTGCCCTAAGTCATGGAATGGACCAAGTTGGGCTTAGCAAATGCTCTTGAGAAAGTCAGATCAGGAGAATTAGTGGTGCTAATTGGTACACTAGTTTAAGTCCAATGCACATTTCTTACCATAATATTTCCTCTTAGCTTCGATCTTGACTCCTTATACACACTCACTTTGCTTTATCGAAAGCCATCGCCTTGTTTAGAAGGACCTGGGTAAACAGCAGAAAAAGGCTTGTGTCCTTATGACCGGTAATTTCTCCTGCCCTTTTACAAATACCTTAATTATGTCTTTGATACTCCTCCACACACAATTTATTCTGACAATTCTGTGCAAACTTAATCTGAGTTAACGACTTAATGGTTGTTGACTTTCATTTAAGACGCTTACCGTTTTCAGTTTCTGTATTACATGTGTCTGGCATGCTGCGAGAGAGCTGTCAGTGGCTGCTCGCGGGTGGCTAAATGGTAACCGATGTGCGAAACGCCAAAGTCAGTCTCTGAAAAGTGTCTCTGCTATTGTCATCTCTTGGTGCCATCGCCGCTTCTGAATTCCGGTTAGATCTCTACTAGTGAGTGTGGCGTTTGGTACAGCATCTCTCTCTCTTTCTCCCATTTTACAGAGTGGTTAACCTAAATCTAACATGAGAAACTGAATTGTGAACAGAAGTGCAGTCGCTTTCTTCCAAGGTTACCAGGCTCCATGCTCAAATTCAAGTCCAGAGCGGAGGCTGGACATAGACCTTGGCAACATCTACCATCCACTGCCCTGCAACCCCAGCAAATTTCACAGCTTTGCTTATGACTCGGTGCTGTATTATATAATCTCGCATTATTTCATTTTAGTTACACATATACAGAGGCAAAACAGAATCAAACATCCCCAGAGAAAAGCTGTGTTTCACAGAGGCAACATGAAAAATACTTTGTTTCCCTCAAGAATTTTTGGTAAGTCGTAATGCTTTCTGGGCCTTCGTTACAATAGAACAACAAAGTGTCTGCGGTCAAATTATGCCCTCTTCTATCTCTGCCGGGTACATCAAATTTGGTTAGCTAACAACTGTCACATGGAACAGGTCATTTGTAACCCTGGAATGAATGACTGCTTCCCTGTGATAGTCATTAGAATCAGCTGCTGTAGAAATACTACAGGCAACAGTGGTTGCAGGAAGAACCTAATTGATGTAAAATTCATTCCTTTTCTCCATGAGCACTGAATGTGCTGTTCTCCCCAGTATTTTTTTTTTT
>NW_009637876.1:6325-6664 GCF_000690535.1 Cariama cristata | reverse complement strand
GGCCAAGGGGACCCCCCGGACCACCTGGCCCCCCGGGACCACCAGGACCCTCCTCCAAGCATGACAAGCTGGTGGGTACCCCTGGGACACAGGGATTTGAAGGGAGGGTCCATTGAGCTACAGAGATTCAGGATGCTGCCATCAGCCCCCAGGCAGCACCCCCGCGCCACCGGGTACCCTGACCCTGTCCATCGATGCCTGACATCATCCTCATGCTTCTCCCCCAGACCTTCATCGACATGGAGGGCTCTGGTTTTGGTGGTGACCTGGAGAGCCTGCGGGTGAGTGCGGGGAGTGCCTGTCCTACTGGCAGGGGGTTGGGGGGTGCAACCCGCCATT
>NW_009637876.1:5299-6077 GCF_000690535.1 Cariama cristata | reverse complement strand
CAAGGGGATCCATCCCAGGGCCATCCCATAGCGGCGGGGCTGTAACTGCCCCCTGTGATGGGGGGCTCAGTGCCCACCAGCCCCACGGGGGTTTCCTGTGCTGGAGCCAAGGTGGCTGGGCAGACGGGGCCCAAAGGAGAGCGGGTGAGTTTCCCCTGTCCTATGTCCCCTGGGAGCCCATGACGGTTCCCTGAGAGGGCAGCCGGCACCCCTGACACATCTCCAGGAGGTCCCAGCTCTCTCCACCCCCAGTCTGGGGAGCACCAACCTGCTCCTGCCTGAAACTGGGCAGCTTCTTCACAGCCTCTTCTCCCTCCTCCTCCTCCTTAGGGTGACATGGGCGATCTCGGCCTCCCCGGTGCACCGGGACCCAAGGTACTGTGCCTGGGGAGGGTCTTTTGGGGAAAGGAGGGTCCCACAAACATTGCAGACCGGAGGCAAGGATGCTGCTTAGGGGACCACCTCCCGCTGGAATGGGGAGGGGGATGCTGGTATTTGGGTTCCTCAAGGGTGGAGGTAAAGGCTTGCTGGGATGTGCACGCTTGCCCTCCCCTCCTTTGGGGGCCAGGGTGCCCCTTGGGATGACCCATCCACTGCAGCCTAAGCTGGGAGCAGGAGCCTCAAGAATTAAGGTTTCTTAATGTTGCCAGCACCAAGAGGGTAGATGGGGCGGCAGCGGGTGTAAAGGACCGATCCTGCTGCTCGGAGACCTGCAGAAGAACGCAAGGGTGCCTGCAAGCATCCCCGCTCGGCACCGAGCTCTGCTGCAGCATTGGAG